>NW_015505504.1:188837-190332 GCF_001515645.1 Sinocyclocheilus grahami
AAAAAGTTAAAAATTAATTTTAAGTTTTATGTTGCCTCTTATGCTGTTGTATTTTCAGATAATTTAATTTGAATTTAGTTTGTGTTTCATATATTAGACATTAGTCGAACTAAATATTGTTAGATTTATGCTTAAAACAAAACTTTGAAAGTGTTAATATTTTAATAAGCATCTCAGCATTAGGAAGTTTATTTTAGCCTGTTTACACTCTCGGAAAAAAGGTACAAAGCTGTCACTGTGCCCTAAGGTAAAAAAAAGCTAAAAGAAACATCTTATTAACCCGTATTTGGTACATATTAGTACCTTTTAGTACTTTAAAAGTACACATTAGTACTTTAAAAGTATATATTAGTACCTAAAGTGGACAAATCATTACCTTTTGAAAAGTTACTGCCCCAAGGATAGTTTTGTACCTTTCTTCTGAGATACCTGACCATTACAGTCCGACTTCTACAAACTGCCCAATCAGCATCTCAAATGTTTGTTTCTCTCTCCCTCCTCCACATCCATCCTTCTGTCAAAAGTGACAAGCTCTCAGAACCTCAAATCTTCCAGCTCAATTCACAGCATTTGCTCTGGAGTGTGCATTACCGCACCCTCTGTCTCTCTCCCTAACAAGGGAGCTGCTCTCTCAGTCTGCTCTAATCGGGGAAAAAGAGAGAGCACAAGGCTCCTGCAGCTCTAAAAGAGATTGAGTCATCACCCTCCATTCAGCGCCACACTCATCCAATTTGGCCCCCTTTGTCGCAGAGTGCAAAGGATTTTAATTGGTCGCAACGCAACATCTTATCCTCACCCTCCGCGAGGGCTCGCTTTTACCAGTTTAGGTCTTTGTGGTAATCACAGATGTTTTTGTGAGCATCTTATGTGGCATGCAAGGAGTTGGATGTTGGATTGAGCACACACACATATGCGGCTAGAGGTCCTTAGATCATCAGAGTGCTGCAAAGAGCTCTAAGAGTGACGAGCAGCTAAATTGAATCAGGCCCTCAAGACAGAAGGAGGTGAACGAATGCATGAAAGGAGACGAAAAACCGGGTAATATATTTGCAATATACTGTAGTCATGATTTTGATGATGATATAAAATTAGGCAACATTGTGAATTAATGCACTCTTTATTTAGCCATAAAGTTTAAAGGGCGTGTCATTAGATTAGTTTTGCCATCCTTCCTGGTCTGCGATCCATGAATATAAGACTGTGTAGTAACATTTTATACTTGAGCTTCAGAGTTGTTCAGTCAACTCATTTCAGTTCAGACATTCTGCTTTAGTGAATATATTTCAAACTTAGATTCAGTAATTTGTTAGTCAACACAAATAGTTCATGACATAGAATTTGTTCGCTATTGTTAAAAAGTTTTGGGTCAGTAAGATATGTATTTATTTATTGTATTTATTTAATAACAAATAACACTTTTATTCAGCAAGTACAAATTAAATTGATCAAAGGTGACATTAAAGACATTTATAATGTTATGGAATATTTCTATTTT
>NW_015505504.1:190670-231996 GCF_001515645.1 Sinocyclocheilus grahami
AGAACACACTTTCCATAGTCGCTCAACAAAGCCCCAATGTTTTCACGATTGTTTCAGGGTGTTTATGCGCCCCGATGTGTGTGTGTGTGTCAGAGGGAGACTGGCTGAGGGGAGGGGTCAGTGTGGAGGGATTGACATTTCAATATCTTCAGAGGATTTTGTTTGGCTGCTTTAGATGGCCGAGGCCTGTGGAGCTCTCTGGGGTCTGGCACCTCTGCGTGCCTCAGCAGTGGAAGAGTGGGTGAGAGGGATAAGAGGATGATATAGGGTGAAGGACAGGGGGGGAGGGGGGTTGCATGTGTGTCAGCCTTACTTTCTTCTGTGGAACTCAAAGGTTTTAGTTTTTTTTTATCCAAACAATGAAAGTCATTTGGGTCTAATGTTGTTTGGACCCCAGAAACAGTTAAATATCTTATTTTGTGTTTCACTAAAGAAAGAAAATCATACAGGTTTAAAACGACTTGAGTAATTAAATAATGATTGCTTTTTTTAATGTTTTAAAGTGGTCATATCATGAAAATTTATTTTTTGTTGATCTTTCGTTTCTTGAAAAGCCAAACTGTGTAAAATATTTGACTGAACCAATGTTGAGTGAATGTGAAAGAATTTTATAACTGAACATACAACTCATACTAAGTTAAAAAAAATCAGTTACAAAGACTTGCATTTATGGAAATAAAGGCATAATATTGTGAAAGTCTTTTACAGCAATAAAATAGTAGCATTACAAAATTAATATAGTAACAGTTTAAAAAAGTTAAAAATTAAAGCTGAAAATCAATGGAATATACAGGAATAAATTACAATTTAAAATATATTAAAGTAGAAAACTTCTATTTTAAATCGTAATAATTCACAATATTACTGTTTTACTTTGTTTTTGATGAACACCATGCAGCCTTGGAAAGCATAAGAGACTTCTTTCAAAAACATTTACAATACAGACCCAAACTTTTGAACGTGGTGTATTAAATGTTGTATTAAAAATATATATGTAGGTAAATATTGCTGTTTATTCAAATGTATTGTAAACTGTGGAATATTGCCTTAATTATTTTAATAAGATTTTTCAATTTGATTTGATGTTTAAAACATTAATAAAATTTTATTATTTAAATTAATTACCATTAAAATTGTCATTAAACGTTTTAAATCTGCTAGGCTATAGTGCCTGTTTGGTTCAAGTGACATTTCTTCTGACTAAAATAAGTTTAATAGAAAACACATTAATATTAATATTTGTAAATCTCAGATATCATCAAAAAGCTAAAAAAAAAATCTAAATATATGTACTCTATATATATGTGATATTTCAGTTTTTCTTTTTTAATAAATCTGCAAAAATGTCAACAATTCTGTGTTTTTCTGTCAATATGGGGTGCTGTGTGTACATTAATGAGGAAAAAAAATTAACTTAAATGATTTTAGCAAATGGCTGCAATATAACAAAGAGTGAAAAATTTAAGGGGGTCTGAATACTTTCCGTACCCACTGTATATATTTCTGTATCTATATATATTTATCTGTATCACCCAGCCCTATTGTATATGTTTGTATTGTGCATCTGTTTAATAAATAGCTCAGAATTGCATTTTTTGACAGGTTATTATGCATGCAGAATATGTGTGTGAGTTGTTCGGGACGCTTTGTGTGTGTGTGTGTGTGTGTGTGGCTGTAGGGGGGTTGATGAGTTGCTCTGTCTCCACTCCCACTGCTCAGGCAATCTTGGGATGAGACCGATGGCCTAATGCTTTGATTGACAGCTGTCTGTCATCTCTAGGGGGAGATGTCAGTCAGACAGTTTGCTATTTGTCAGACCACCCCGTTTTTGGTTCTTTTCTTTGCAGTCAGTGCTGAATAAATGCTTTCCGTGTGTGTGTGAATTTCTTTTACTCAGAGCTCATTTTTCTTCCTTCTCAATTCAGTCTAACTTTGCTGCACTTCACATGAACTCTTATAGCTTAGGGTGTTGTCTGCCTGTGCTGTCGGGTTGTTTTATGCTCTGTCTGTAACTTACAGCATTGTTGCCACTTTGTGTCTGGAAAATTAAGTTCCTTATGTTTCTGTCAGCCACCTCTCACTGTGTTTTCCCCCCTCCCCATTTCCTCTCTATTTTTAAGTTGGGTAAAAAATAAGCTTCTAACATTGAATGTTTCTGCTTGCATCTTCAGGAGTTTTTTTTGTCTAGAATGTTTGGATAGATAAATAAATAAACAAACAAACAAACACACTTCCCCTTTAATTATTTACTTTTTACTTTCTTCTATCCTAACGGAATCTGCTGTTGCAACCATGAATTTAGTAGCACTGTGGAGATTTCAAAATATTGCTCTGTTCGTTTGAGCCCCACACAGCAACGCTTTTTTTTATTTTTTTTTTACATATACTGTATGTAAACAGTCATTGTTTTTGTAGTTTGGAAGGAATGCAGAACTTGCACATTGTATCTTTAAGGACAATCATAATTCTAAGTTAAAGAAATGATATTTCTATGGTGATGAAACTTGGAATTCAGTGCGAAATACCATTGGCAAATCTAATTCATTTATTCACATTTTTATGCCTTCTGTCTCTGTTTGCTGTTCCTGCACTCATTCTTTGCTCTATTTCTTCTTTCTCTTTTTTTTAAAGCCTTTTTCTCCCATTTATCTAATTTTCCTCACAATTCACTGTTTTTCACTACACTTTCTCATTCCCTCTCTTCCTCTCCTCCTCCACCTCCACTTCCTCTTCCCTTCCTGCTTCTTTTCATTCCCCCATCTCTCTGTCCCAGGTGTACGTAGGCTGTTGTAATATCATTCTTTAGATGGAAATGTATATGTCTTGCAGGCTTCAGTCCCTGCTCCTCTATCTCACCCTCCCAGCAGGCCGACTGAAATCCCCTCTTCCACATCCTCCCTCTTTCCCTCCCTGTATTCTATCCTTCCCGCTCTCCGTGCGATAATATAAATGATAATAGCAACTCTATCAACCTGCCCAGCTGGTGAAGCATACTGGGTAATGTGTACAACCATTTGTTTGTTTATTTCAGAATATTTTTTCTTTATTTATTTCTTGGTAGCGGGTTGTAAGTGTGTGTGTGTGTGTGTGTGTGTGTGTAATGTGCTGTGTAAATATGCAGCTTTTTGGGCGGATAATGTTGTGGACAAGACATCCCAGACATCAGTCTGCATATACACTGATTATTATTTCTGATAGTTTGAATATTTAATTATTTCTGATATTTTGATTTAGCCATATTGTAATAATTTTGTCTTTTTAGGATTATCTACAGCCTTGTCAATGCATAATGTATCCTGTCTTTCTCCCTCACTCTTTAGCAAATGGCTGCAATATAACAAAGAGTGAAAAATTTAAGGGGGTCTGAATACTTTCCGTGCCCACTGTATATATGTGTTGATTAAAGTATGGTTTAGTATATTCAACAATTTTTTAATTGTTGAACATATTTCATTCAGTGTTCACTTTTGTGCTGCGTTGATGAAGAATTTTACTCCTCATCCTCATAGAGCCCTGCAATGGATGTGTGTAAACAGTGTAATACACACACACTTTCACCTTAACTGCAAGGTTAACTCCAACCTGGAGGCATCTCATGCTCTGCGAGACTGCAGTGATATAGCAGTGGTAAATGTGTGTATGTTTGTGTGTTATCATGCATGACTTGACTATTTGGTCTCGTTCTCCACTGCCATTGCTGAGGGCAAGATCACATTTCACCCCACCACAGAGTATTGCAACCCTGCATCTCTTCCTTTTTTCTCGCTGTATTTCTCTCACTTGCTAAAGTCAGCAGTGTATCGCTGCCAGTTGTCAGAAAACATTGCTGTAATGGCTGTAATGAAAGAAAACACTCAGAATCTTTTTCTTTGTTATTTGCGCCCAATCTACTCTTTTTCACGCACATCAGTCCTTTAAGTGGATGTACTGTAAGTATTTAACAAAAGCACGATTAGCTGGATGTAGTCGCTGCAGTGGCGCGAGCCAAAGACTGCAGAGCCAATATAAGGAATTCTCCAGACAATAATGAGACGACTGAGGATGAGAAAGAGACTTGCACACTTATTCACAGGAAGATGTCCTGAGGGAGTGACGTGTGCCTGCCTGCACGCTCTGATAGTGCACTGCTCCGTGCCAAACGGAGTCTCCAAAACACCCCTGCTGAAAGAATCTGTGTCTCTGCCATTGGAAAAAAAAGCCATGTTGGCTCTGCCTATAGGGCAATACCAAGTGCTCAAGAAATCCGGTGCTTCCTTACTCTTGTGACCACTAGCATGCTAAAAAAATTATAATTTTCTTTATCAGAATATTAAATATCAAAGTAATACTTGATTTCCATTAGCAAATCAATGTTATTTTAGTGTTATGTAATATTATAGTCTTTATTAATATTTTGAATTGGCTTTCATTTTTTAAATTTCCAGTTTTCATTTTAATTAAAAACATATATAATTTAATAAATTAAAAAAATAATTAATTAGTCAAATAAATAAATTAGCTTTTTAAATATTTCTGTTTATCTTTAATTTATTTTTATTTCACAACCAACAATTTTGCTTTTACCTAAGTGCAAAGGAAAAAATAATAATCACTTATGTTATATATTTAATTATATGTATTTAATAATTTTGTGTATTTAGGATACATAAAATTCTAGTTTTTAAAAGCATAAGTCTTAGCAAAGCAAAGGAATCAGCTAAATTAATCCAGAAATGTTTAAAATGTAATTTCCATAAACATTTTATATATATTTTTAGTACTTCAATTTAAATGTGATAGCTAGTTGCCAAGGCAATGTTTTATTTAATATTTATATTTTATTTCTGCTTTATTTCAGTTAGCAAAAACAACGTTTAATAGACTTTAAGTTTATTAAAGATAATTTACTTTAATAGTTTATTTACTAGAAGTTTTAGTTAAGAGTAACAACACTGTGGGAAATGAAAATCAGTGTTTAAAATGTTATGTGCATGTTTACCTAATAGAGTGTTTGTGTGTGCTGTGAATGCCTATTTATGAGTGTTTATGTATGTGTTTGAAAGGTTCACATGTAGTATAACACCCTAACCTGTCTTACAGAGCTGATTCAGAACTTTGTAACCTTCAGTTTGGCCCCTGCAGTGATGAAGTTACACTCAAAGCAATTCATCTCCGTTCTCATTTCCTCCCACTTGGATGGGGTCAGGCTGCCAGTAATCAGTGTTTGCAAGTGCATTTTTTCAGAGTTGGAGTGGGAGGCAGAGCAGCAGTTTAGAGCTCTTTATACATTATTCATTGTGACACATAAGAAACAACAGCTTGGAGTAGAATTGGAAAGAAGCTTCTCTTACACCCAGTACAACCCACGAACTGTGATGTTGTACCTCTCATCCCTCTTTAGATTATAAATCCATTTATTCGCTTGTTTTTCCCCCACACATAACTGTTCTACAGGATTTGTCCAAATGTACATCAGTTTTTACACAAACTTGGGAAGTTCATGCAGTTCAAGTTGTACGGCCATTAAAGCAGGGTTCCCAGCGTCCTGGAAAACAAGGATAATCAGACAATGTAAAAAGTGGGATTTCTGTTCCTATATACATTTCTATATACATATAATATTTTATTTTATTAATGTTACAGTTTGGCTATAAAATACTGTGGCTAAGTACTGGTGAGACATTTTTTAAATTCCTAATCTAGTCATCTTAGACTTGAAGAGTCAAAGAAATTCATTGATCATAATCCTTTGGAATCCTGTTTAAAAAAAACATACAAAATACTAAATTGAGAAATTGTAACTAAAGTTTTTCACTCATTGTGATGCTGATATTATAATTAGTAGTGATTTTATTATTATTATTATTATTTAAAGTAAACAAAGTAAATATAATTAATAATTATTCTTAAATATATTTTTAATTAACCACGCTATTGTGCATGCAAATAATTAGCACATAATTAGTAAACAATTAGTGATTTCCTTTCCTAAAGCTGCAGTATTGAGTGTCCTCCATTCATATTTTCTGTGACTACTCAGGCTCTGCCGTGGCCTGTGTGTTACCACATACATATTGAACTGTGCTAGCTATGTGTGTAATGCGAGTTCATGTTTGGTTTTTGTCATTTCCTTCCATTCACCATCATTTCCTGTCTTCTCTATACTACACCTGTCAATAAACTGGCATAAAGGCCAAAAATAGAATGAAGAAGAGGTCATGTATCTGGTCAGGATTGAATCGCCTGTACACAGTGTAGTCATAAAGCTGTCAGCCGAAGGATTTTTCCTAAGATATCTTAGTTTTATTTCATGTCAGTGTCTCATGGGATGTCTGGAGTAGCAGGAAATGGAAAAGCAGGCCGAAAGAACAGTCTGAATGACAATAACTCTCATGCCTTTGTTTTAAAAGCTTCAGACACATGAAGAGGACAGATTCTGTCTTTGATCAGCGCCCCAAATTACACTTTAATTATGAATCGTGGTATACATGAAGATGTGACGGAAACTGCGTGGTTGTGTTTTTGTTAGCATGTGCCACTCTATGTGAAGAAAGAACAGCAAGCATTAGGGGAAAAATAAGGTTTGTTTGGTTGTTGGTTGATGGATGAGAGATTGAAAGTTTACATCTTATTTGTCCATTGCTTGCTTCTGATGTGATGGAGCTGTCAGTCTTCAGTGGGGGATTTTGAGTGGCAGCTCTCAGCTGTTCTGTCATCGTTAATCATCTCTTAATCAGAACGGCAGTGGAAGAGGGGCAGGAGACGCAATCCAGCTCAGTCTGTTACATTCACACAGTATGTATTTTGAACACAACAGGAAATAGTCTCCCAGTTTAGACGAGGATAACAGACGCATCTGAATATGCCTACTTCTCTACTATATAGTAAGCGAAATGAGTAGTAGTATGTCCAAATTTGCTAAAACTGTAGCCAAAAAGTACCCAGATGACCTACTACTTATGGCGAGATTGTATTGTGTATAAAAAGGATACTTTACTATCCCATTACGCTATGAAGAGGATTCATAAATGGTGGGTGTGTGATGCTCAAGTTGTAAGTCACATAACAGTACCAACATGGTGGGTGTATTATGTCCGGATTACATTCATACTACACAAATTTATAAATAGAACATTTATTTAACATTAAGAACATTATTTATTCGCAAAATAAATACTTTTTCAAATGTGGTACCTGCTCAGAAAGTATGTGATTTTTGGACTTTTTTCATATTTAGCTAGCTGTCTTGAGAGTACCATTGTTTTGTAATGTATGTTATATTTAATTCCATGGGCCTCTGTTTTTGATATGTATCTTTTTTTATCATTAATATATATTAATCCTTATTGTACCCCTTTTACTAGATTAGTTCAAATAAAAATTAATTAATTAATTAATTAATATTGCCATTGGAATTAGGAAAGTGTTGTAAACTTAATTCTAAATATATTTTCTAGAAAAAAAAATCTTAATATTTCATGCTTCACTTTTCAAGTAAGTGTGTCTTGTTTTAAGGATATTTAGATATTTAGAATACTGTTCCTAAAGTGTTGAATGTGTGCTGGTTGTATCTTGGAGTTTGTCTAACCAGCATTGAACACAAAATGGTTGGATTTGACATTATTCTGACAGCAGGAGAGCGTCTTAATCAAATCTTTATCAGCATGTTCAGACATCATCATCATCACCAATCTGTTACACACTCAGGCAGAAGAACTTCAGCTCACAGTTTTCTTTGAATTATTTACAGTTTTCTTTCTGTCTTGTCTCTTTAGCGCCTTCCCAGGTTAACGAGCTGCGAGCGGAGAAGGTTGAGCAGCGCAGTGTGACTCTGGCTTGGAGGGAACCCGTCGTGTATCCCAACAGCAGCCGCACTGAATATGAGATTAAATACTATGAAAAGGTACGGTTACATGCTCTGTCCTCTCCACAAAGCATTGAATCTGTGTACAGCCACACTTAATGGCAGGTTCCCACAGGCCTGTAGCTCATTGATCATTCTGTCAGGTGCAGTAGTGCTTTAAAACATGTAGCTGCCAGACATTGATGTTTGTTCAAACTTCTGCCAGCACTGAGAAAAAAAAATAATACACAATAATGCATTTCTTATGAACACAGTGTGTTCACATTCAAAATCTTACACAGATTATAGTTCGTAAGCAGATAACATGTAATGCAAACCACTTAAATGTTATTTTGTTGTTGTTTTTAATCAGAGAAAGGGAAATCAGGGAAAATCAATCCAAATATTTCTGCCTATGTAACGGCTGATGTCAAGAATAGAGAAAATCTTGTTCATTTTAAGATCTCATGTAAATGTAGGGTGTCTTTTTTTTCTTCTTCATTTTTTCGATTTTCAAGTTAACCCTTAAAGCAAGTTTTTATAATGTTAACTTTTGATAGTTTGTTTTGTTGTGCATATAAGCATGTTTCATTTCCTACGGGCTCACAGACATTGATTTTTATTAAGACCAGGGATTTTTTTTAATGAAGCTTTAAAATTGTAATTTTAGCATGCTTTCATAATTTACTTTTGATACTTATCAAATAGTTTTTATCTATAGATTTGATTGTTTTACTTGTTTTTTTTTTCTAAATAAAGAGTGAAATAATCACAAACCATTTCAGTGTTTATTTTGGGGAAATTATTTATATTTATATAAATATTAATATTTTCCCTCAGTTGTAGTGTGAATTAAGGTAAAAAAAATAAATAATAATAATTAAAGGTACACTACTGTTCAAAAGTTTGGGGTCAATGCATAAAGACATTTGTAATGCTACAAAACATTTCTGTTTTAAATAAATGCTGTTCTTTTGAACTTTATATTCATCAAAGAATCTTTTAAAAATGCGTCATGTTTTCCACACACACACACAAAAATACATTAAGCAGCAAAAAAAAAAATTCACCATTGGTAATAATAAGAAATGTTTCTTGAGCAGCAAATCAACATATTAGAATCATTTCTGAAGGATCGTGTGACACTGAAGACAAAAGATAAAGACAGCATTATTCCAGACATATTTAAAATATTATTTCCATCACTGTCATTTACTTCCATAGACTCATTGGTGGTTGTTTTATGGACATATTTCTGTGTTCCTTCAGGACCAGAAATATCAGAGCTATTCCACAGTAAAGACGGCCGCCACCAGAATTAGCGTCAACAATCTGAAACCAGGCACCACCTACGTCTTCCTCATCCGCACCTGCTCCAGCCCAGCACTTTCATCTCTTTCCTCCTCTCCTCTTTCTTCTTCTTCTTCCTCCTCCTCCTCCTCCTCCTCTTTGTCTCAATCTTCGCCGTCTGCTTCCTCTTCCTCTTCCAGCCCTGTGGCAGCTGTGTCGCCTCCTACGCTTGACTACGGGGCGTACAGCGCACCGCTGGAGCTGCAGACGCTGGTGGAACGTGAGTGTCTCTCTTTGTTTTAGAAGAAAGAATGAATGTGTGGTGTAAAATTGTTGTGAACTACCTTTTTTTTATTAATTTCATGTTAGTACACAAAACATGTTGGCTTTACAGTGAAACAATGACTTTAAAGTGCAAATGTTTGCTGTCATCTTTAATTTAAGAGGACACATTCATATTGAATGAACACTTTGGAAGGACTTTCACATGTGATCTCATCCTGCTCCTTCATTGTAGCACTCAAACAAGTATTTGAACAGCTTTAGATTATGCAGAACAAAGCTGCAATCTTTGGTGGCTGGTTGCAAACCGTTGGACTGAATGAGTCTCATTCCAGATCCTGTCGAGTATCGCTCCACTAGCTTTTGCTCCTAACAGCTTGGGGGTTTTCTCAAATGTGAAATGCTCCGCTAGGTTCAAAATGGTTGATTAAATCAGATAGTAGAGAATTTTTCACTTCTGAGCATTCAAAAAAAATTTAATTTAATAAATTTAAAATTTAATCATTTTGACACTTAAAGGTGTAGCATGTTTGTTTTTCTGAGGGGACCTCGTAGTAAAATTTAAATGTAAAATTATATTTACTAATGAAAGTTATATTATATATTATATTATATTATATTATATTATATTACCCTTCATTGTGACTTCAAAGTGTTATAATTAGGACTGTTAATATTACAATATTTTATTGTGAATTTAAATATTTTTAGTACTCATATTTTTCGTAGTATGTTAACATATTCAAGAAAGACTGAAAAATGGGCCTTTGTGATTGATATTTATAGCATAAATTTAAATAAAGATAAATATGAATTTTTGTGTATGTTATATACAATACTGTTCAAAAGATTTTTTTAAAGAAATTAATCATTTTTATTCAGCAAGGATACAATAAATATATTAAAAATGACAGTAAAGACATTTACATGGTTACACAATATTTTAGTTTCAAATAAATGCTGTTCTTTTGGTTCATCAAAGAATCCTGAAAAAATGACAAATGTAGTATCACAGGTACCATGAAAATTTTAAGCAGCACATTTTTAACATGGATAATAATAAGAAATTGTTCTTAAAGGGGTCATATGATGCTTCTAAAAAGAACATTATTTTGTGTATTTGGTGTAGTGAAATGTGTTTATGCGGTTTAAAGATAAAAAACACATTATTTTCCACATACTGTACATTATTGTTTCTCCTCTATGCCCCGCCTTTTTGAAACGCATCGATTTTTACAAAGCTCATCGGTCTGAAAAAGCGAGGTGTGCTGTGATTAGCCAGCTATCCAATGCATTGTGATGGCCGGGCTAGAGTGAGCTGAGGCCGGGCTAGAGTGAGCTGAGGCCGGGCTAGAGTGAGCTGAGGCCGGGTTAGAGTGAGCTGAGGCCGGGCTAGAGTGAGCTTTCGCTTTCACAACGAAGCACACAGGGCCTTCACGACATGGCGGTGTTATGCAAATCTTCCCACATAGTGAGGTAGATATGTGGGGGCGTGTTTGAACGAGTCGTTTTAGGTAGTTGTGGCTAACTCTGAACTTTTATAAAGAATATCTCTTTGGATTTGAGACTTTAGTCTTTGCAACTTTACAGATCTTCTTTATGCACCAAGAGCTTGTAACACTCCAAAGAGAAAGGAAAAATTGCATCATATGACCCCTTTAAGCAGAAAATCACCATATTAGAATGATTTCTGAAGTATCATGTAACACTGAAGACTGGAGTAATAGTGCTGAAAATTCAGCTTTACATCACAGGAATATATTACATTATAAAATAGATTTAAACAGGAAAAAAAATATTTTAAAGTGTAATAATATTTCAAAATATTAATGTTGTACTATATTTTTGATCAAATGAATGCCTTCTTTTGTGAACATAAGTGACAAAAAATCCTACAGACCCTAAAAAGTACTGTAAATATAAATTATATTGCATATACATTTAAAGTGCTCCCATTCACAACAACAACAACAAATAAAAATAAGATTCAAAATGCAGAACAGAATAATTCAATAATACTCTAGTCTAAAGCAACTTTCTTCACGATTTATGGGCTTACAATAATCTTGTATGTGTAAAGATGGATTGTTGTCCTGATGTCCTCCGCTGGTGACAGTGTTTTGCTAGAGGGCTATATTTCACTTGTTGAGTTTCAATGATAATTACATTTCTCCAAAAAAAAAAAAAAAAAAGAGTGCAAATAAGTTTACCTTTATTCAATGTCCCATGTGGGTTTGAATTCTAAATAAATGACTCATAAAAAGGGTTTTTCTCCGTTATTTATTGATAATTGACTGCTTTGCTAGGGATCATCTTTCCTTTTGAAAGCCAAAGTGTTTTTTTTTTTTTGTAACTGAAAGTAGTTTCTCTGTGTCCAGATGGATGGATTGGGGCCATTTGGAGGAAAGTCGTAACTTTTTAACTCACAAAAATTTATTCCCATTAGGATGCTATCAAAATAAATAAGGAAAGACTTCAAAGATCAATCTTCTTGTCAAGCTCCAGTGCTTTTAGAGCACTGGTAATGGCTTGTGCCACCATGAATACTAACCAAATCTTTTGTTTGTCTTTGTGTGTGTTTGTTGTGCAGTGGCCCTGGCCTCTAGTGAACAGAGTCCTGTGGTGATCATCGTTGTGGTTTCGGTGGCTGCTCTCATCATGTTACTTACTCTTGGAGTTGGATTGCTCATCTGGAGAAGGTATAACTGCTATTCCAATGCTTTTTACAAAGACTAACTCCGTTAGTTATCAGTCATTATTTGGTGAAAATGATCCTTTGCATCTTCAAATCTGGCCTGTCAAACATCATTGGTTCATGACTGTCTCGTGACAGTTTTGTATTTGGCAGAACTATCCCTTTAACTGAAATAGGATATGGTTGCACATTCAGTTTCTGCTCCATAGTGCGTCTCCCTAATGGCGGCCTGACAGTTGCATCAGCGAAAGCCTTTTTCTACTTCCATGGTCTGCAAAATCATCCATTAGAATGAATCAAAACACATTTTTAGTCGAGTCCATCTCTCACATGCACAGATGCGCAAACTCATCCGTCATCCCACTGGAGGGCATGAAGCCTCATTCCTCTTTTTGAGAAGTGCAATGCCCTTGTTAGCTTGTTTTATGGGCAGCGCAATCGCTCAATCCAATTTCGCCATGATTGCAAGATGTGTACATATGTCTCGTGTGTGTTTGTAAAGGCTGCCTCTCCCAGCAGGGAGTGAAGGTGGAGAAATGTGAAGAAAGACATGCCAAGATTCTGCTCCTGTATTGTTTTTTAGACAGATCTCTCTCTCACTCATCACATAGCCAAAACCGTCCCACATGCACAGAAGTGCACCGGCGATGCACATGAGTGGATATATGCAATACAGGAGAATCAGCACTCGTGTGTGTGTGTTTCACAAGGTCATCAAGTTCTTCCACAGTGAGACATAAAAAAAACTGTACAGTTGTTGCTGTGGTGTAGTGGTTAGCATACATGTTGTGTTGCTCATGTGGATGGTGCAGATTTCAGACTTGTGAATTGTCCTGATTCAATTATCCTAAATATGGCAATGTTTTAGTGCCATATTTAAAAACAAACAAACAAAAAAAAAACTTTCCGTAAAAGTTTTGGCCGTAGAAAGTGTTTATGCCAAGCGAAATGTGAGAGGAATTTTATTCTCCTTGGCCACGACTTCAATCTTGAAATTCAAGTACTTTTATTCTTGTATTTTTGACCTTATTCTCATAATGTTGCTCCTTTAATTTTGTAATATTACGACTTTTCACTTCATTTTCAATTTAGTTCATTGTCGCAAGTGATTTAAAAAAAATAATAAAAAATTACTGCTTTCATCTCATAGTGGCTTTATTGCAATTTTGCCTTTTTCTAAATATTACCACTTTAATCTTGTAATGTTGTGACTGTATTGTCATAATTGACTTTACAAAATATTACTACTACTTAATGTTTTAACTGTAATTTACTAAATCCTTTAATGTTAGGAGTTTATCATCATAATTGACTTTCATCTCATAATTACTTTTGTTATTTTGACTTTATTTTTAATATATTTGTACTTCAATCTTGTGATGTTAAGATTGTCATAACTGACTTATCAAAATATTGCAATATAATATTATGAAATATCAAAAACTACTTTCATATTGTTTTTCAAAATATAAATCCTTTAATCTTGTAATTTTACCACTTAATTATCTAATCTTTGACCTTGTTTTCATAAAGGATTTATAGTATATGAAATTATTCTCAAAACATTATGACTTTATTCTCGTAATGCTATATCTCAGATTTTGTTAACATCGTAAACATTGTTGTAAACTTGTGAGACAGAATCTGCAATTTTTTTGCATTTTCTGATTTTTGAATTTAAACATGGTAAAATGTGTGTAGCTGAGAGCTGAGATTACTGCAATCTTATAGGTAGCTGAAAGCAAAATCATTTCACAAACATAAATGAAAGGAATGTAGGATGCATAACGGCTTGTGAATGATGGCTATTCCAATCTTGAGGAAATCTGTGGATATTTCTGCCGAGTTTTGCACTCACAGAATCCATGTGTCTGGGTATTTCATGCGCACACAAGAACAAAGGTGTGACATACTCTAATGGATCTCTGTGCAGCTGCGGTGTCAGGGGAGGGAGTGGCAGACAGGAAGCACATGCTCCTATAGCTCTCCATTAATCAGTCTGATGAGAATGGATTATATTGAGCCGGTGTGAAATGGTTCTCATTCATTCAACCACACACAATGGAGTGTCGCCGAGCCTCTGTCAATCACACATGCACAAAATCTCTTTCATATGCATCCACAAACTTTATCATCAGCTCAGACAACAACACACAATCCAGTTGCATGTCGTCTAACACACAGAAGAGAGCGGATTTATCGACCGGCTTGTGAATGATGGCTATTCCAATCTTGAGGAAATCTGTGGATATTTCTGCCGAGTTTTGCACTCACAGAATCCATGTGTCTGGGTATTTCATGCGCACACAAGAACACAGGTGTGACATACTCTAATGGATCTCTGTGCAGCTGCGGTGTCAGGGGAGGGAGTGGCAGACAGGAAGCACATGCTCCTATAGCTCTCCATTAATCAGTCTGATGAGAATGGATTATATTGAGCCGGTGTGAAATGGTTCTCATTCATTCAACCACACACAATGGAGTGTCGCCGAGCCTCTGTCAATCACACATGCACAAAATCTCTTTCATATGCATCCACAAACTTTATCATCAGCTCAGCTCAGACAACAACACACAATCCAGTTGCATGTCGTCTAACACACAGAAGAGAGCGGATTTATCGATTAGTCTCTGATAAAGTGGTTTATATTGATTAATGATGTGTGCGAGAAAGGCTTGTTAGAGACATAGGCATATATCAGGTGTGAAATTGTGTTGGACAAACAGAAAATGGCTGACGGCTCATTGAATTTAGGCACAAACCGTGCTTGTCCATAGTAGCATGTTATGTATAAGTGATAAATAAATGGTCAGTCTGCATAGAAATAAAACACACAATATATTGATTTCTAAAGACACTTTTTGTCATCTCATTGAGTGCTTCTGCCACAATAATGTTGCATTGTATGCCTATGTTATCTTCATTTGGGGGCTTAATTATGTGATTTAACGGTGGTTAATTCAGTTAATAATTGCCATCTGATGTAATTGATTTATTTGTTTAGCCCTAGTTTATACACATTTTGAACATCTAAATCTTTACAAATCAATCCATGCATATGAAAACAGTCTTTCAGATCTTTCAAGTTCTTTGATCAGTGTTTCTGTTAAATCAGATTGGTTTATACAGGGTTTGTTTTTGCAGATACATTTTGTCCCAAAAACCTTTGAATTCTGGGTCCTGTTTTTTCTCATTCTATTTCAGGGATGACATCTTTTATTATTAATAATACTAATTTACTGACATGCGTACACACACGGCCAGTGGATTATTGATATTTGTGGACAGCCTTTCTTCTGGTCCTTTATGTACATTTAATATACTTGCATCGCCTGAAGCCAGTGGACTGTGTATCTGTGCCTGTGTTTGAAATGAAATACTAGCATACTGCATACTGCCTTTAAAAAATTGTATGTGAAGGTCACAATAGAGTGCAACTGTCAGGTTCCAGAAGCAATAATCCCATTCAATTGATTTTAACAATTACTTCAACCATTAAAGACAGGCCTACTGAGAGTTACGAGGTTGTCATCAACCCACATTATTTCAACATAAGTTTAACATAAGTTTAACATCAGATCTCTTGGTGAAAACTACATTACCCATGATTCTGCAAAGCAATCTCAACAATCAGAGAATTACATCAAGCAAATCATGCCAAAAGAGCTCTTTTAGCGCCCTCCCACTCAGATGAAGCACAGAAAATGAGGTAATAAAGTCAGTCTCCCTACAATCTCAAACTACTTTTTGTATATATTTATATGCATATTTTGCAATAAACATAAAATACATTGTTTCTCTCTCATTATAATCAACATCTAAATCAAATTATGAAATAGAATACTAATCAAAATGAGCATTAGTTTTATTTTTCTCTATCATTTTTAATATTTGTGTCATTCACAGTGCTTCATAGGATTGTAGTTTTGTACCTTTGTCTTTTTTGTCTGATTTTGCTCTTATGCAACAAAGAACATTTCAAGTTATGGTCTGTTCATTGTGTAATCCCGTTTTTATCATCATAGAAATATACATGGTTATTTATTTCGTTTACTCGCCCTGAGGGTGAAAAAATGATAATAGAATGTTAATGTTTAAGTAAAGTATTACTATAATTCCTTGTAAGTAGGTTAGAAGTCAGGTGGCGTGATAGGAAGTGATGTCGTCACTTTAGTGAGTAACTTCCTATGATGACAATAGGAAGAAGACTACTCTCAGGCCCTTCCTCCCTCTCTTCCTTTAGTGGCTTCTCCAGACCGTCCAATGTAGCTCCTACTCGCGTGGTGCTGCTCTCTACCTCCTTCTCTACTCTTCCTCCTCCTCCTCTTCCTCCCTCCACGCAGCTGTCTCCCAGGTACAGGCATGCCTGCGTTTCTCCACTAACCCTCCTACCTTGCTGCTGCCTTTCTCTTCATCTTCCTTCCTCTCGTTTGTCCCGTCTGTCTCGCCACTCCATTTCCTAACAGAGGCCATGTTTACTCCTGGTATTAACATCTTTAACAGGTGGTCAGCTGAGACTGATTGCATGACCATTTTGTTATTTTGAGGGTAAGTTCTCAAAATGTTGTTTTTTAGAGTCAAAAAGTTGTCAACAAATTGTATGGGACTTTTCCATTTAATTTGATCAAACATTTTCAATAGCTAGATGGATGTGGATGGTCTCCACTGTCAGATCAGGATGGATTACTGTTTACATGTACAAGTTAAGCAACCATAATCTTAGGAAAGTGAAAAATAAAATTATATTAATGTATTATTATTGCTAATTCAGTGTAATGAAAATGAATGAGAACTGTCAAACTCAGAAAATTACCATTAAAATTGTCCATCTAACTCTTGTTTTTCTTAATAAAATTATTATTATTATATTTTAGCAACTTACAGTACATTGCATTTAAGTTTTTTTTATTTAATGTACAAATGTTTGTACTTAATTTGCTTACAGTAAAAGTGTAAAGTGACCCTGAGCTTAGGAAAGGTAATACAGTAATTTTAATAATATGAATGCATCATATTATTATTTTTATGCAATTGGCAGATATTTTATCCAAAGCCGCTTGCATTACATTAAAGGTATACATTTTGTCAGTTCATGCATTTCCGGGAAGTCAAACCCATGATCTTGCATTGCTAGCGCCATGCTGTACTTTGAGTATAAAAAAAAAATGGACCTTGTTTACACCTGTATTAATTGCCATCCAACAGATGTGAGGTGTAAACATGGTCAGAGATCTGAAGTCCCAGCTGTCTGTGTGTAGTCTCTCCTACCTGCATGTTTCTTTCTCTGTCCAACGTCTGTCATATTCAGCTTTTTAGAGTAGATTGTGAATGTTCTAATCAGATGCTTGCCAGCACACACACACAAAATTTGAAAGTCTGTTTGGTGTGCGTCCTCTTTCTTCTCAAACAACAGCACACGCGCTAGCAAATAACCTGAAGTCTCCAAAATCTTGTCAGAGTCTCCTTTTGAGGGCTTTTCCACCCCTGCTGTGCGTGTGTGTGTGTGTCTCTATTCTCTAATACCTCCTGTGGTGCATGTCTTTCCCCAATGTCTCCGTGTCACACTAATCCACAACGTAAAATCGCCCAAATGCCATCAGATCCTGCGGCGGCCTGGTTCTTCTCGCACTCACGCTATGACTATGTCAGAGCAGCGGTTCACTAGGAAATCTCTACATTTACACACCGTGGACTACCGGAGATAAAACCTCATGCATACATTTAAACCAATGATTTTAACTGAAAGTGTTGTAGTTTTTCACCTCAAATGAGTCTTAAAGGGATAGTTCACCTCAAAATGAAAATGATCACTTAATTATGACTTCTGTGCAATCCTAGCCATTCTTTTCAGTGTTATGAATGTGAATGAGAACTGTCAAACTCAGAAAATTACATAAAAGCGCCATAAAAGTGGTCCATATGATGCTTGTTTGGTCTTCTGATGCAATATGATTGTATGAGGAACAGATGAACCTTTTAAGTTGCTATTCACCGACAATTTAGCACATTTATTCAAGTTTAAAGTGAAGTAGCAATGATTCAATCGTGAATCAGACATTCAGATCTTTTCATTGAATTGCTTGACAAAAGCTGTCTTAATGATTTATTTTTCTGAATCAGCTTACTGGAGGGGACAATTATTTGTAAATTAAAAGATTTCAATTTGGTCCGTTTCTTACACAAACCTATAATATGACTTCAAAAGACCTAAAATGTGGTTCATGAGTTATACAGACCACTTTTATGGTGTTTTTATGGACTTAATTTTTCAAATGTATCTTTAAAGCATTTAAAATTACTCCATTTGTGAAGAACGTCATGACAGATTGTTCATTATTGGGTGGACTAATTCTTTAAACAAACAATTTTGATTAAAAATAATAAGAACTTTTTCATCTGAAGGGAAATACAAAATTGTTATCTTAAGCAAGTTCACTCAGTTGCATTTTTGTTTAGACTGGCGGTACAGACATGTTCGTAAATAACTTTATTACAAGTTGTCATTTTAAGTGCTGTTTTGTCATTCCTTACAGTCGGTAGCGGCTGTGTGCTGAAATTTTCTTTTCTTTAACGCAAGTTGTTTTATGATCATTTTATGCTTTGTTTTTAATGGCATGTCATTTTTTTGTTGTTGTTTTTTCCCTCGCAGACAGTGTGGCTACAGTAAAGCCAGCCAGGAGGGGGATGAGGAACTCTACTTCCAGTGTGAGTATCACGTTGTGTTTCCGTGCATACATGTGCATTCATTCCACAAATCAACTGGACTGTCAGGTTTATTTCTGAATGTGATAATGGATATAGCTTGTCAGAGACTGAGAGCTGAGGTGGAAGAGAAAGGGAAAAAACAGACTGGAAAATAGAGTGATCAGTGATAAAGAGAGATTAGGGATGTATAAAGTGGCACTGCATTAACGTCTAAGTCCATGTACGTGCCTTTACACCAGCCAGCTTAATGCTCCAGTCCATTAGCATATTTCAGATGCCCTCTGAGATGAAAAGAGGGGGGAGGGTGTTACCAGTCTTTGAACAAAGATGCCATATTGCTGCATCCAGTGTTGAAGAATATTGTTAAAGTAATGCATTGAAATGCATACATGTTAAGTTACAATTGCGCTACGTTTTATTATTGCCAGTTTACTGAGACTCTCTGGTATCAGAACGGAAGCTCTATGGATGGATTGTGATAATTGTTTTACATTGAAAGTTGACAAAGCAGATGTATATTAAGAGTGGTTTCCTGTCTTCTCTTCACTGTCTTTGTTTAAAAAAAAAAAATTGCCAACCCGCCCAAAAACATCAAATTAATTTTTTTATTTTTTTTTTAAACCGCTGCACAGTGCTGGTGATGCCCAGTTACTGTATCTTTCTTTCTCTGCTGTTTTCCCTCAAACCTTCTAAACTCTAGCCAGATGTTAGCATTCTGTTTCACGTGAGTTAATATTCATGTGTGTGTGTGTGTGTGTGTGTGTGTGTGTGTGTGTGTGCGCGCGTGCGTGCATGTGTGTGTGTGATGTGTGAGTAATGAGTGTCTGTGCAGAGCAGTCATGCAGATGGGGTATTAAATCTGCTGAAACAATGAACACTGGCGAGCTTCACACACTTTTGAGCTGGTTTGTCTGTCTCACAGCATATCTGTACAGTATATAAAACTTATATTTGCATGTATTCATTAACCTCTTATACTCTGATCTATAGTATTTAACTTGTAAATATGCACATTATGCCAGGATGGACACTTGTACAGGAGGAAGATTGCCATGAGGATGTATGGAGGAGACACATATTTGTTTAAATCTTTCATGTTTCATGTGATAAATATATATATATATATATTGTAAATAACACTTTTCTCTTTATTGAAGCCAGATTTCGGTTTCTTTTCAGTTGCTTATTAGCATGCATATTACTAGAATATTAGCCATTTATTAGTACTAATTAAGCACATATTAATGCCTTATTCTACATGACCTTATTCTACATCCCTAATCCCCAATACCTAAAATTAACAACTACCTTACTAACTATTAATAAGAAGCAAATTAGGAATTTACTGAGGGAAAAGTCGTAGTTAATAGTGAATAAGTGTTCCCTATTCTAAAGTGTTACCCAGATTTCCAAGCAAAACATGGTGATGTAAGGCTTATTCTTATTCCAGCTACAATTAAGTATTTAGTAAGACTATATATAAACATATAAACGTCATATAGACTAGATTTTATAAATACATTTCATATGGATAGAATAGATTAAACAGTATATGAATAATTAATTGTAAAGAATGCCAAAGAGGGGCAATAATTTGTATATAGTGTATGTATTTGTATATAGAGCTATAACCCAGATAAAATCATGATTATGTGTATTTTCATTCATCTTAACTGTTATTATATACCTGTTTTTATGTAATTAATTTATGTGCTGCTCCTTTAAGGACAGGTATGTTTTTAGTCAATCAGCATTAATTGCTGGTTTTGGCTCCATGATGTCTTAAAAGAGCAGCACAAAAATAAATGAAATGAAACAAGTATATAATTCAAGAATTAGAACAAAAACAATTTATTACAAAAATGTAATGTGCAAATGAATGAAAGCACACTAAAAGGTGTTCTATCTGGGTTACATAACACAATCTTGTGCTTTCTGGAAACTAGGCCAAATGTTCACTGTTCAAGGAAGAATTTAAGGAATCCCTCAGATCCTTCACCTTCCAGCAAAAGAACAACATTTCAAACAAGAACCATTCATTGAAAACAACGAGAGGAGTACAAATAGTATAAAAAGAGTATAAACTCAGATTTTCCTTACAAATTACGACGAGCACAATTCTCTGTCACGCAGTCTCATACTGAATCATTTCCCACATGTTTCACAAATTAAATCCCATCAGCATCATCAGATATTCTCTCGCTCTCGTTTCGCCCTGGGCGCAGTTCTGGTGACCCATCGTGCGTGATCTCTGCATCTCCCACCGTCATTTGTTTTACAGATTTGTTTGTCTATCTGTTATACAACTAGCCCTATAAGCACACTCTCTTTTCACCCTGCATGCGTGTTCTGTTTGTTTTATATGCATATTTTTGGATGACCTAGAAACAATGGTAGGGATCAGTGCTTTAGCTGTCATTATGAAATCACCGAGGCCTACTTTGTTTGTGTGTGTATGTAGAACCAGCAGCTGTGAATTTAATGCTTAAGATATGCAAACTTATATGCATATACATGGTTTGTGGTTGTTAGTGTATGGGGATTTACATAGCTACTGTATACATTTGGGACACAATTGTCCACAGAACTAAATCTGACAAGGCATTTCTTTGGGGAACGTCTTCAGAGGTAAAAAAAGGGTCATTTAAGTGTATAAATAAAATGTGTATGCAAAAACATACTTCTATTTTATTTTTAGTGTATGGGGATTTACATAGCTACTGTATACATTTGGGACACAATTGTCCACAGAACTAAATCTGACAAGGCATTTCTTTGGGGAACGTCTTCAGAGGTAAAAAAAAAGGGTCATTTAAGTGTATAAATAAAATGTGTATGCAAAAACATACTTCTATTTTATTTTTCCCCCCCCATGTAGTATTTCTTTGATTTTGTTCATATTATGTTCATATTACTAATAATGAATGTTGTTCATATTTAGATAACTATGTGAAGTGTTTGTGTGCCTGGCTGTTTGGGGATCTGGGTATTTTTGTTCAAAAACGTCTTTATAGACTTAATTATAGTCTAAGTGACTTAAGTGTAAACTTGTCTATATGTGAAATTGAGTGCATTCTTTCACTTTATGGTTCTTATCCGAGTGCCAGGCTTATTGTAGTTTTGCACATATCATTATTTTTTATTTAATTTTAGTTCAAGTTGGTTTTAACGGTTTAGATTTGTTTGCTATTATTTTAAATTTGGTTTCAGTATATTATATATCTTAAACAACAATACAAATCTTCCTATAATGAGACATATACAGAGGTACTTTTCAAAAACTGCATCATGCATAAATAACGGCATCCTTTTTATAATTTACAACAACTCAGCATACTGCAGTACTTGTGGACAATCAGATGTACTATAATTGTGTAATTTCTTCTACGTCGTTACAGCCTCTACTCTACTGTAAATGCAGTAATTCTGCAGTAATTTATCTACCATCACACTGGTGTTTTCAGGGCATTGTTGGATTCAGCAGCTTGGACTGGACTCACTAAGATCTTGTTTCGGTCTATGAGGACCCTTGTCGTACAACAACTACTTTGTCAAAGTTTGTAGAGTTTGTGACATCGAAATATATTCATGAGTTTTTGAGACCATTTGGATCAACTTAACAGGACTTTCTTTCACACTGCTTTTGCAACATTTCCCAAGGAACACAGCAGCATTATATGATGTAACCACTTTGCACAGTTTTTTTGTTCTTGTTGTGGTGGTGTCATCAAATTCAGATTTAACTGGCAGAATACAGCGTCCGAGTCAGTGTAAAAAAAGTTATACTTTTTGTTTTCACTAATAATTTAGTGCATTGCTATTAGTTTTAATTCATCTGCAAACTCCTGCTTTTAGTTTTAGAGAACACATATATATTATGTAACTATAACCTTGGTGTGGATGTATGAAAGCTTCTTTGGCTGAATCAGATCTTTTGATAAAAACAAACCCAAACAGAAACTAATAGTAAGTAAACTGAACTGGACCCCTAAATCACTGTAATAACAGCCTCACATGTGAATCCGACATGTGCTAAAAAACCTCAGTCCTGTGGAAGAGGCTTTCGATCCTGAGCCGCACTCTCATGATGGAATGGAGCACCTTTAATTTGCTTTGTAATTGTATTCTTAAGTATGGGTGTATGTATGTGAGCTTCAGATCAATAAGCTGTTATGAGACTGTGAAGTTGAGACCCTGGTCTGCTTTGGGTCGATGCTGACTTGTAAGCACATTTCAGAGTTAGACTGCCGCACTGCCTTTGAGTAGATGAAGCATGGCATAATGCAAGGATACAGTAAAAGAATACAGCATCAAAATAATAAAACAGTATTTTTAATTTTTATATCTGGTGATCTTTTTGTGGATTTTCATTTTAAATATAAATTTAAAATTAATAAATCTTCATTAGCAACATGTATAAGTATACTGCACTATAAACACTGTTACTGTATTATATAACTAGATAGTACATGTTCAGTTACATTTTCTCATGCTTGTCCAAAACTCAATGCCATGATGTGTTCTAGCTGGTTGCCAGGAGGTTGCTTTTTGGTTGCTAAGGTGATTACTCACTGGCCTACCCACATTTCCTAAAATAGCAACCTATGTGATATTTGCCGTGTTGTGAGTAGTGAATGAGTTAATGCATTAGCACATTTAGACACAGTATATGCATGAATGCTTAAAATGCCTCTTGTCGTCTATGTTCTTTCATGCATGTTTTGAGATGTTGTGATGGACATGAGCAGAGGCAAAATTTCCACACTGACAGCTACTATCATGTCGTATGAGACAATCAGATCAGATTTCATCACATGCAAAATAACAGTGAAGAGAGTCAAGCTTTGAAAACCAAAATGTATGAACAGAGCATATGATATTCTGATACTTAGAGGTGGCTCAGTGTAAGTCTATTGGAGTTTGTCACCTATTTCATTGATAATAACAGTGAATCAATCAATATTAATACTGAGTGTAGTACCACCAATTATATATATTTTTGTTTTCATTTTTCAGTTAAAATCCCAACCCGAAGGACCTACATTGACCCAGAAACATGTGAAGATCTGCTCCAGACTGTTCATGCCTTTGCCAAAGAGCTGGACATATCTAGTATCAAGATCGAGAGGATAGTCCATACAGGTACCAAACATCAAAACCTCCCTACTTCACTCTGACTTTTACCATTATCCAATTCATATTCCTGCAAATGTATTTTCTTTTTGGGACACTTTTAAGGTTTTTCAGCATTGTGTGTCAAGATCCTATGAAAACCAGTCATTAGTTTATATCAGAAATTAAGGCTTTGTCATCATTTACTGACCCTCATGTTGTGTTCAAATCCATTTCTTCTTTGGAACACAAAGTATGTTTACTAATAATCTTTGTCCATAAAATTCCAATGAATGAGGACAGGGGCTTTCAATTTTTAAAAAGAAGCAAAAGAACCATAATAGTGTCTATGCAAACTAGGCATCACGTTTTCTCAAAAATAAAGGTTCTGTCATCATTTACTGATCCTCATGTTGTGTCCAAACCCCATATGACTCATTATTTTGAAACTAAATTTACAGCTAATGTTATTGTACAAAATGTATCTAATGCTAAAGTAATTTTCTGCAAATTTTTCTATAAAATTGCAATGAATGAGGACGGGAGCTTTCAAGCTTCAAAACAGGAAGCAAAAGTACCATAAAGGTATCATAAAGGTGGTCCATATGTAATTTAAGTCATTATTCACAACATGAGAGCAAGTAAATGGTGTCATAATTTTAATTTTGGGTAACTGTTCCTTTAATTGACGGCCAATGTTTTCATTTATGCTACATTATGAGAAACAAATAAACATCAAGTGAACCCTTGCCTTCTTCAGGAGACTTTGGCGAGGTGTGTCGAGGTTGCCTAAAGCTTCCCAGCAAACGAGAGTTGCCTGTGGCCATAAAGACCCTTCGTGCAGGCTGCTCGGAAAAACAGAGACGCTCATTCCTCAGCGAGGCAGGAATTCTGGGACAGTTTGATCATGCCAACATTGTGCGTCTGGAGGGAGTCATCACCAGAGGTCAGTAGAGACAAAGAGATTGTGCAATGGATAGATGGCAAGGAAGAAAAGAGAGATGTATGGGACGTCCCTCTGTATAAAATGAAAGCTGTGGGGCGATTGGGACGATTCCTCGCAGGACAGGGAAAGACAAAGAACGAGAGGAATTGGGGATTTGATGGCACTCACCTGAAAGAGATTCAGGAGGCAGAATAGATTATATGTCCCTCCACTGAAAAAGAAAAAAGGAGGGATGAGCCGGTTGTCCCACTGCAGTAATGGAAAAGAGAATGATAAGCCATTGATTGGACAGTTTATTGGGAAGTGGACCCTTGAATAAATGGGCCGGTCCTCAAAAGCGCAAGAACAGAAATGGAGGGAAAGGTCGATACTTGCAGGATGGATGATCATCAGCGGTAAAAGATCAAGGACAATGAGGAGCTGTAGATGTTATCACCTCCAGGAAGGACAGAACAAGGAGAATCGAGCTTAAAAAGGGAAAAAAGGAAAGGAAAGGACGTGACGTGACGTGTGGCCAAGTATGGTGACCCATACTTGGAATTTGTGCTCTGCATTTAACCCATCCAAGTGCACACACACACAGCAGTGAGTAGTGAGCAAACACGCACACACACACCCGGAGCAGTGGGCAGCCATATTGCTGCGGCGCCTGGGGAGCAGTTGGGGGTTCGGTGCCTTGCTTAAGGGTCTCACCTTAGTCATGGTATTGAAGGTGGAGAGAGCGCTGGTAATTCACTCCCCACACCTACAATCCCTGCTGGACTTGAGACTCGAATCTGTGACCTTCGGGTTATAAGTCCAACTCTCTATTATCCATTAGGCCATGACTTAAATGAAACTGGTAACTCTGTCAACAAGTGGGACCAAGGGAAACTTGGCTCGGGGTGGAGATGTACGGAGAGAGAAGAACAGATCCATCTTTAGATTGATCGATGTGATGTTCCTGGAGATAAAACAGCTAGATGGATTTGCCTAGCTTGTTCTTGCCGAAAGGAATGAGGGATGATGAAGGTATTGTGAAGACAGGGAAGACCAGAGGGGAAGGCAGATTTGCTGAATTAAAGAACTAGCAGTGCTGATATTAGTCTGGGACTTTGTGTATTAGTGCTGAAGGAATTATTAACGTTTGTGATTTAAGATTGAATCTACATGTAGAAAATGATAGAAATGTGTGCATGAAGAGACGTATTAAGAGTGTTGGATTTTGTGCATGTTGGAGAAGTGGTTCTCAACTCGTTCTGTATTAGTATTACCAAGAACAACATAAATGCAAAAACAGCGGAAGTGTGAATCTGTTGTGAATTTGTTAGAGTGCATAATGACAAAAGACCATTATCTATTAGTTATTCTTCATTCTTTTGCCAGCAATATTATTGCAATTTCTAAAGAAAAAAAAAAACATTCTGTAATTCTGCAACTCTTAAGTCTACTTCTTTCTCCAAAAAGTGGAAATTTAGTTTTCAGTGACAACTTTCCTCTTTTATTATTTTAACATTCTATCTATCATTCTATCTTATTTTCTTTTGCTCTATGATTCTATCTGTCTACAGTGACTTGCTGACTGTATAATCTCTTACATAACACTTGCACTTTTATGAAAATGTGTGTTTGTGCCCTTTGGGCAACCCTACCTTGTCCTCTTTCCCTGCTGAAGGATTAAACAAACACATGATCCAATTATTTCTTTAAAGGTTTTTTTTTTTATTATTATTGCTGCAGGCAACACTATGATGATTGTGGTGGAGAGCATGGCCAACGGAGCCCTGGACTCTTTCCTGCGGGTAAGAGAACGTATTTTGTGTCTGTTTGTTCTGCTGACTATAATATTCATCAGATGCAAAATGCTGAGTACAGTACATGGTATATATAAAATATTTAAGATACATTACAAAACCTGCAGATGTGATTTGTTGATAAAAAGAAAACAATGAGAGGAAGAGCCAAGTGAGGCATTTTATCTAGTCTCAGAGTCAGATGAAGTGACATTCTTGAAAGGAAGTGAAATGATTGTTATTTGTTCCAAGTTCTCATAAATATTTCAGTTTATGTTCTAAATTGTTGTTTTCATCCCATTTTCCTTTCCCTTTTTCCATTGTTCCTTTTTTCTTATTTTGTCCCTCTCCATTGTATGTTCCTTTCCCTACATTATCATTCCTTTTCCCTTTCATTTCCTCTCCATTGTCCTTCCTTTTTTCTTGTTTTTATTCAATTAAATGTTTTTCCTTTTTCAATTTTCAACGTTCCTTTTTCCCCTCTATATCGTATGTTACTTTTCTTACTTTACCACTCTGTTTCCCTTTCTCTTTCCTTTTGCTTTTTTCTCTTGGCAACATTTGTGTCATTCCTTCCTTCCTTTCACTCCCTCTTTTTTCTGCTCAGAAACACGAAGGTCAGTTGACTGTTCTTCAGCTGGTGGATTTGCTGAGTGGAGTGGCGTCTGGGATGAAGTATCTGACAGAGATGGGTTTTATCCATCGCCATCTGGCTGCTCACAAAGTCTTGGTGAACAGCAGCCTGGTCTGCAAAGTGTCAGGCTTCAGACCTCTTCAGGATGACAAAATAGAGGCAGTCTACAGCACACTAGTGAGTATTTTACCATAATGCAACACAGCACTCTCAAACACTTCAGAATGAGTTCGAAGAGCCAATGGTAGTCAGCATTTCTCTAAAAGTCAAAGCATAGCTCGTATCTAGTTTATCAAACTTTTATGTGATTTTTTTTTCTTGCGAGTACTCAGCTGAATATGCGGCATATTTTAAGAACGTCACAGTGCTTCATGCTTCTGTTATGATAAGATGAATGCGGAAGTCAGGATACAGTATGGCACAATAAACCTGTCTTTTCACCTTTTTTGTGTTTGCCAATGATGTGTTCCTGAATCAACATTTAATCAACATTTCTTTTATCCTCTTTCTTTTCCTATCCTTTTTTGCTTGTTTTCCTCTCTGATGTCCTTTCCTATGCAATGTCCTGTCCTTTACTATTTTCCATTCTTTTCTTTATTTTTACGTTGTTGCTTTAGAGAATTCTGCCCACCATGAAATCTGTCAAACTGATTTGTGTCATTTGTGCACCAAAATAAAAGAGGTTAATCCAGGAACAAGTCCTATTAGCAAAATCATGGTCACTATTGTAGCCCACTTGTCTGGGCTGGTAATTGAAAGGTTTTGGGTTCAAACTCTTCAAAGAGCAGTTCATGAAATGAAGCCTTGAGCAAGTCACTTAACCTCAGGTTGCTTAAGTGGAGATAGTCTCTGTAATTAGTGTGCTCTAAAAATAAAACCTTCTTCACAATGACCACTTACTAATTAGTAGAAGAAACTATAAGGACTGAGTACATTTGTGTCAGTTTGTTAGGCATAACAGGGTCTGTCTTTCTTTTAGCACGGAGGGAAGAGTTTGGTGTTGTGGACGGCCCCAGAGGCCATTCAGTACCATCGTTACAGCTCCGCTTCTGATGTATGGAGCTTCGGTATCGTCATGTGGGAAGTCGTGTCCTTCGGGGAGAGACCGTACTGGGACATGGGCAACCAAGATGTACGTCTGTCCCTTTATATTTCTTCTAATGTATCACCACCTGTGCAGTTCTGCATTGCTTTTCCTCTGGTGTTTCTTTCTTAAACCTTTTCTCTCTTTATCTCTTGCTCTCTCTTTTGGGTGGCTGCTTTTCCTCCTCCTTAAGATCTCCCTAAAAATCCTTTTATGTTTGTTTGTGATTTTATATTATTTTTCTCCCTCCCTCTCTCTTTCCTGCCTCTCGCTGTTGGTAGGATGGGATTTTCCTGTGTGAAGTGAGAAGTTATGTATTTGTATAAAAATTGAAAAGTAGCTAAAGCGAGAGCCTTTAAAGACCCCAGATAAAGAGTGTGTGTATGTGTGTGTGCACTTTGACTTCAAGTCCACTTCAGCTCCGTGTCCAATCAGACTCAGAAGTCACATCACGTGTGGCCTCCTTTTCATGCCTGCAGCAAAGATCCTCATAGTCTCTGAAATAAACCCCGGCTGAAGGACATCACACTTTTTGGTCCCCAGTAATAATGTAGTCTCTTAAAATGTAAAGAAACAACAAAATAAAAATTAAACAAATAAATAAGCTTAGCAAAGAAAAAAACAGTCATGGACGCATTTTAAAATACACACTGAAATTAAACCGATTCAGTATTGAATCAGTATTGACTCAAATTTTTAATTGGTCCATGCACAGTCTCTCTTTTATTTTATTTTATTTTATTTTATTTTAATAATATTTCTGTGTGATGATAAGATATGGCTGGAAGGCCAAATCTGCTTTTCTACTGTGTACATGAGACAAAACACATTTAGAACTGTGAAGTCATTATGAATTAAAGAGTCTCACCATGTAAAGCTTTTAAACAAAAGAGGCCGTCTTTCACTACAAATAGTGAAATGCTCAAATGCTAATGATTGCTGGAGAAAGGCATTAATGCATTTAAAGAATCTTTCATGTTATTAATTTGGTTTAAATAATGTTTGTGTTGTCAAGTGACTTTTAAGTAGTATTTTTATTGAATTAAATGGTATTTAGGATTATCTAATAAAAAAAGATCATATAGGGATACCAGTCAAGGACACATTTTGAAATACCTACTGAAATGAATGAAATAATAATATAATTTGCTAATTTATCTCAGAGATGTCATTTATTAGTGGCGATTGATTTGAAAGTACACCGAAAACTATGGCTATGAGATGTGTTTACAATGGGGACCAAAAGTGAGTTCACACTGAAGTGGAAATAAACTGAAGCCTTTAGGGTTGGAACATTTTCAATAAAGAAATGTTATGATGTGAAGAAGAAATGTTTAAGATTCTGCACTATTTATGCGTCACTAATCAATTTATTCCATTATTTATTTATCAATTTATTCCAAATAGTCAGTAATTATGTTTTTGTGTTTAAATTTATGTATATTTACCTTACAGGTAATAAAAGCTATAGAGGATGGGTTCCGGTTACCTGCTCCCGTGAACTGCCCGCCGTCTCTGCACCAGCTCATGCTGGATTGCTGGCAGAAGGAGAGGACAGAGAGACCCACCTTCACCCAGATCCACAGCGCTCTCAGCAAGACCATGAGGAGCCCGGACAACATCGGGTCCTCCACCCTGGGACGCAGGTACTGAAAAGCTTCTCATGGTTCCTATCTCCATGCAAATCATCCCTTTTCCACTTTCCTATAAGTGTTTATGTTTCTCACTCTGAGGACAGAAATATCTTTCTGTGTTTGTCAAGGACTCTGGGCTCATCTGTATCACTAGCAGAACGAACACTTCCTTCCTTCCCTTCGTTTAGTTCAGTTGGTGAGTGGTTAGAGGCTGTAGACATGGGCCGCTACAAAGACAACTTCACTGCTGCTGGATATTGTTACCTGGAGTCAGTGGCTCGCATGACAGTTCAGTGAGTGACATTTGAATTAAGTCCCTATAGTGCGTTTCTCTTATTCGGTTTGTGTGTAACTTGCTCTGTTGTTTTTGCAGGGATGTGTTGAGTCTCGGCATCACCTCTCTGGAGCACCAGAAACAGATCCTGTCTGCCATACAGACTCTCAGAGCGCAGGTTATCCAGATGCACGGCCGCGGAGTGCAAGTCTGACAGACCCACAGCAGTGTGTCGACTCGCTGAGAAAAGACATATGGACGTCTGTTCTCGTAATTACCCAGCAGGCCATTCAGCGGTCAGGAGGTGATAACCAAGTCACTGCAAATGTTAGTTTTCTTCCTAATCTTTGCTCTTTCATTCTTTTAGTGAACACTGGTTCTTTTCTTCCACAAACAAGTTCTTATTTTCTGAGGGGGACAATGTCACAAGAAAGAAAATTCCTCTAGAATAACCTGCGTGCTGATTTTGGCCTGCTTTTGACATGAGCTCTATCCCTTTTAGTAGGACCTTAAGGTGGTCGAGACCCTCCGTCACTGTCCCAGAGAAGGGCGGTTTGACTCTGACCAATCTCAGAGCAATCAAAAGGGTGATATGTATTCCTGTTTTCTTTATCCAAGCAAAACAACTCATGCTTTGTAGCCACTGATCCTCCTTGTTAAGTGGACTAAACCAAGTGCATGTCATCCATGACCATTTGCTCCTCAGACTAGGTGAACATCTTCAGGAAATAAGTTGAGTTCTGATGTAAGGAATCTTAAATAATATGTAAATCCCTTTCTCTGTGTATTCTTAATTTGGTTACTGTCTACTTTTTTTCTTTTTGCTTTCTTTCCTCCACACTTTAAACTCATTTCTGAATTTCCGAGTTTAAATTAGTATTGTCGGACATCTGTACTCATAATGTTCTTTTCTCGTTCTGTCTACTATAGGGACAATGTTTGCACTGCACACTCTTAAAAATAAAGGTGCTTCAAAAGGTTCTTCAAGCGATGCCATAGAAGAACCATTTTTGGTTCCACAAAGAACCATTCAGTCAAAGGTTCTTTAAAGAACCATCTCTTTCTTATCTTTTTATAATCTGAAGAACCTTCTTTCGCCACAAAGAACCTTTTGTCAAACAGAAAGGTTCTTCAGATGTTAAAAGTTCTTTATGGAACCATTTAGACAAAAAGGTTCTTCTATGGCATCGTGAAGCACCTTTATTTTTAAGAGTGCAGTGTCCATGACTTACAGAAGCTTGTACTATATTTATTAGATGATTTATTTATCCATTTACAGATGCTTACTGACGTTTGAATGCAGAAATATTGTTTGAAAATGGAAAACATAGCACTGAATCTGGACGTTCAGCTGTCATTTCATCAAAATGCACTTCGATTTTGTTTATGTAATTTAATTTTTTCCCTGCACTTTGAAAGTGAGTGAGTGAATGTGACAGGGATGTATATACACATATACATTCACACATTTACAGACTTTCATTACACGCTGTAACGGCAGGTGCCTGATACTCTCGGACATGTACTTGATGTTGGCATTTCGTACAGCGGAAGTGGTTGTTCTTTAGCGAGAATGTTCTGAACGTTCTAGTGTTACTGAATTTAGACTATTGTGTGACGTGAGCGTGTGAACAAGACTTGGTTGGACTTGGATGTGTTTAAGCAGTATTGAATGAAAGCCTAATTCAGAACATTTCAAGTTTGATCATAGAAATAGGTCGGTGCAAATCACATTAAAAAAGACCATGACACACAGGTTGGATCTGGATTTTGCCACAAATACATATAGTACAAAACAAATGACTGGGTTTTTTTCTTATGTTAGGTTGTTCTTGATTTTTAGGATATAAACAATTAAAGGGTTTTGGAATTTAACGATAAGAGCATCATTTTCACTCTGTGTTTTACAGTTACACACATACAGAGATGCACATTTATCATTATTGCAGCCATATCATATCTGAACATGGCGCAACCCCAATTAATGATCACTTCCAAATGTAAAGGACAGAGACATGATGTACTGTACTGTTTAACAGCCCTTTACCGAATAAGACTCGATTCCCCCTTTGCATTAAGTGTATCATTCTGATCTCTGTTTGATACTGTAAATATGTATTTGAAAATGCAATCTATTTTTATAATTTGTTTGAATAATAATGTGTTGAATGAGATCCTCTCACTGTGTTGAAATGTCTTACTGTTTCAATTAGGCGAGTCGCGAAAAAAAGTTGTTTGAAATCAAGTCCTTTTTTTTTTTTTCGGTTGGAATTTTTCATGATTTTTACCTGTTAGAAAAACAGATGGCTGTTGCAATATTGAAACATGTTATTAAAAAAATACAATAAAGGTACCCTAGACTTTATTATGTTTGCTCGCGGTCTTCGGGCTTCCAGCGTACCTGCCTGAATTCATACACGCATTGGAGTCTATTTTAATCATGTGTAATCAATGTCGAGGCACGGCAATCAAGCGTTTCCCGTCAGCTTTCAACTCCCGGAAAAACTGCAGGAAGCAAAAAAGGTGTTCTTTGTTCTGTATTTTTATCAAAACGGTTCTTTTTAATAAATTATTTTCTTTCCAGCTAGATAATTTTTGTATGAAAGTGACAGGATGAAATTCTGTATTTATTATCATTTCATGTTGTTATGTCTTTCCCACTGTTAGTTATCTAATCCTGATTATTTTATTAGATATTAAGTCGTCATTCATTCCAAGAGATTTAAAGATGTCTATGAGCTTTAGTGGATCCAAGTGCTCATATCAATAATAATTCGAAGGGTTTCAATTCTCTCCTTTCACATTTCTTAGTACTAAAAAAAGCCCTTGGAGATAATAATGGGGGAGAACTGAAAATACACCAGGTAATACTTCAACTCCCAGCAGTGAGAAAGCAAGGCACAAATGTGTGTGTGTGTGTGTGTGTGTGTGTGTGTGTGTGTGTGTGTGTGTGTGAGGGAGTGTATACATGCTTTTGTGTTCAGATTAAAAGACTCTTCTGTAAGAAGCAAGAAGGGTCCACCACTAAGCCGGTGTGAAGGGGAAAGTATCCAAATACAAAAGTTTGATCCAAGCAGTTAGAGTGTCAGGCCTCAAATCGGATTTGGGAAATTAATCCGGATCGGAAGCAAGTGTGAACAAACAAAGTGTAGTGGGGCTTGAACCAGCCTCTCTCCGGGAGTAGGTCTATGTCGTCTCTCGAGGTCCAAATACCGCTCTATAAACTGAGTTCAGTTCATTCACTGAGGGTAGAGACGTCAAAGCTGTGTGAGTGTATTTAAGTGACAAACAGCCAGTTCTGTTCTGAGGAGGGCCACATCAAAGGAGCAGATGTACAGTGTGTTCTGGAATTCCTGCTGGGCTTTTAGTGGCTTTAAAGTGAACCGTGATTAAATGCTCTAGGAGGTTAAAACTCAATTATTATTATGCATTAATCTTGATTGACATGCTTGATTGAAGTAAATAGAAATGTTCTTGTGTGTATTTATATAACCTATACACGTACAAATTATATATACTGTATATATATATTTTAGTGGCTTTCTTACATCAATACGCCCGTAGATGTAGGCTATGTTGCTGTCTTCATGAGTGAGTCATCAAATCGATTCGATTATTAGCAGTGGTAACACTTTACAATAAGGTTCATTAGTTAACTACATTAGTTAACATGAACTAATAATGAACTGCACTTATACAGCGTTTATTAATCTTTGTTAATGTTAATTTCAACATTTACTAATACATTATTAAAATCTTGTTAACATTAGTTAATGCACTGTGAACTAACATGAACTAACAATGAACATCTGTATTTTTATTAACTAACGTTAGTGAAGATTAGTAAATACAGTAACAAATGTATTGCTCATGTTTAGTTCATGTTAGTTTATACATTAACTACTGTTTAACTAATGAACCTTATTGTAAAGTGTTACCCTAGCAATTCATTCAAAACACTGATTCAAGAACAACATTTCTGAATTAGCCTATAGAATATAGCTTACCATTATTTCCACTTAGTGTGAAAAATAGTAAAAGTAGGGGTGCTTCCCAGTAAAATATTGTTCATAAATCTTTATGATGTCAATACAGATGTTCTTTTTAATGAGCTGTTTTGAATCAGAAGTAGTGATGCCAGATTCGCGAAAGCATTACTCTTGATCTAATCGGTCAAATGGGTTTGCAAAAATGTTTAAAAAAATTATGACCGTTCGCTCACCCACTGGATCGTTTGCAGCGGTTTCTCACCGAAATACATGATATTTTATAAGACAGAAAACAAAACTTGCGTGTCTCATAGTTTGTCAACGATGAAGCAGCTCTGCGTGTACGTGTAGCATGTGAACGACTCCGTACTGCAGGTAAAGATCCAAAACAGGTTTAAAAATGATTATTTATAAATATATATATATATATTTATATATATTTGTTTTGTTTTTTTACTAGTTAAAATTTGGGCACACACTGCTGGTGGCCAGTGCACTCACTACTGATGAAACGCTAGATGCAGTTCTGAATTCAGCCAATATAATTGTTTCCCCATTTGAGTTTCTAAATTGATATTGTTAAAAAAAAGTTCTGAATTCAGCCACTTTCTTCATGAAATGAGTATTTGAGTCATCCGATTCGTTTGGAAGTAGACAAAAGGTAACTTCAATATTGGTATTCTAAAATGTGAGGGGGGGGTTTATATATTAGCATTACTTGTTTATTGAACAGTTTAAAAGTTATAAAAGCAGCTAAACACTCGGACTGCCGCTGTTATGCACACCTGTACAGTAGAAAAGAGCAGCAGAGTCTTCGGGCAAATCTCGACTCTTCAGTTTCGAATAATTAGGCGCTCACCTGATACTCTTGTTTCAATCATCACGTCTGGGGTCCGCAGTTCAAGTTCTCTGCTCCACTGAGGCCCGTCACGCTTCATCTGATTAATTCTCAGGTTTTGGCCATGCCCAGATTAATCTTTCTGTAACCACAGTTCAAGACAAGTAGCTCCCGCTTTTGATTTTCCATTTCTTTTCACGTCTCCTTTCAGCTCCCCAACAACCCTTAAATGTAAGTCACACTTTACACTACGGTATCCAGAGTAGTTACAAAAGCACTGCGCACTATGTAGCCTATAGCACGCACGTAGTATGTAATTATGTTATGGAACAGTCTAGAATTACAAACTGTTATCGCTATTGTAATTATGTTAAAGGGGTCATATGATGCGATTTAAATTTTTCCTTTCTGTTTGGAGTGTTACAAGCTCTTGGTTTATAAAGAAGATCTGTAAAGTTGCAGACTAAAGTCTCAAATCCAAAGAGATATTCTTTATAAAAGTTAAGAGTCAACCACGCCTACCTAAAACAGCTCGTTCTAACATGCCCCCACATATCTACGTCACGATGTGGGAAGATTTGCATAAAGCCGCCAAAATGTTCACGCAAAGAAAAAAGGCGTACATTTTTTTTCTCGCTGTATTGTTGCTGCCGCCATGTCATGAAGATGCTGTGTGTTTCGTTGTGAAAGCGAATCTATAGTTTACTTTGTTTGGCCTTCCAAAAGAGGACGATATCCGCTTCGTCATGCCTAGAGCTGATCCATGCTGGTCGCTGAGGAAATACATAAACTTCGCGCTGTCCATCGCCGGATCGGCTTTCACCGTGGACGAAGCAGAGTCCAGCCCGGGGTCGCTGCTGCCGCCATGTCGTGAAGGCGCTGTGTTTCGTTGTGAAAGTGAAACTACTTTGTTTGGCTTTCCAAAAGAGGACGATATCCGCTTCGTCATGCCTAGAGCTGATCCATGCTGGTCGCTGAGGAAATACATAAACTTCGCGCTATGTCCATCGCCGGATCGGCTTTCACCGTGGACGAAGCAGAGTCCAGCCCGGGGTCGCCACATGTGGTTGCCGCAAGCCCGCCGGCCGTGCCGTTCTCAATCCCGCCGGCCGTTCCTCACTCAAGTCCGCCCGCCGCCGCTGCTCACTCTAGCCCACCGTGTGTGACGCTGTGCGTTTCGTTGTGAAAGCGAAACTACTTTGTTTGGCCTTCCAAAAGAGGACACGACTAGAAATCAGTGGTCAGTTCAACCCAAATATTCAGATGTGTGCAGCACATTTTATGGAGAACTGTTTCCTGATCCTGGTAGAGTAGACTACAATGCCATCTGTTCTGACTCACAGACTGTAAGTACGTTTTCATATTTAAAGGATTTGCCACTGACGATTCAAACGCGAGTTTTGAGTAGTGTAGAGTAGCACTTGTCAAGTCAAGTTTATTTGTACAGCGTTTTCACGATACAAATCATTGCAAAGCAACTTTACAGTTTCTACAATATTTAGTAGTAGCTTATCAGTGGTGACTGTCAGTTAATGTACATATGGCAGAAATGTACGGAAAAATCAATTAAAGACGTAATCAAACAGACGATGAACACTATTAACAGCAATTATTATATGATGCAATCAAACTTATAGCAAAATGTGGTAGTTCTGTAAGTTGTTTCAGGGTTGGCATCATCTGAGGTCCTCTGAGGTGTTGACATTATTTCTTTTCACTTATTGTTTGTCATTTCTCCGATCACAAATGCAGATATGGTTTTATGTTTACGTGGCGCGATGCAACGCGTAAAAAGACAGTATAAGTCATTATAATCCATAATTATGTCCCCACTGGATGCAACAAATGCCTCGTTTATAATGGGTTTTCATGTTTTTGTCTCGTCGCGCCGGCCGGGACACAGCATCACAGTATGGTAGGGGCGTAACATTTTCGTCACACTCTTGAGGTATTCTGCCAATCACAACGCACTGCCAATCACAGCACACCTCGCTTTTCAGACCGATGAGCTTTGTAAAAATCTACGCGTTTCAGAAAAGCGGGGCATAGAGGAGAAACAATAATGTACAGTATGGAAAATAATGTGGTTTTTTTTACCTTAAACCGCATAAACACATTTCACTACACCAAATACACAAAATAATGTTATTTTTAGCAACATCATATGACCCCTGTAATGTGCAATGTGGACAATGCAATGTGAAGTGTTTTCTGCATTCTCCAGTATTTTCTCTCCAGTATTTTTTAATGCTTTCAGACTACAGCTTCAACTGTCTGTGATAGTTCCAGCAGTAATTGCAAGGTGAGAACTTACGTCACTTTACTGAGCTATTTATGCAATTACTTTTAATAGATCATTCTCAAGTTTATTTTTAGTCAGAATGAAGTAATTTCTCAAGTTCACACAGGTTTAACCACAGGTTAAAGTTTGACAACCAGAAAGTGTCCAAACACTACAACACCAATTTGAACCAGTTTTTTGTATTTTTTGTATTAATACTTCGTTACAGTACTTAAGTATTTTTTGGCAGTATCTGTACTTTACTTGAGTTTTAATATTTCAGCCAACTTTTACTTTTACTCCACTACATTTCCTAATTAAAATGTATACTTTTAGTTTTTCTGCAGATATCAGCATGAACACATTTAATAATCATTTTATAAAAGTTCAGTAAAGCATAAGTGACATACATTTTAGACGTAATATTGCTTGTTTCTGCTCAACTTTGCATACAAAAATCGTTCCAAACAAAGATCACAGCACTGTTTTGCATCTCTGAGCAATGGACGGTGTTTACTTATTGAATAAATGAGCTTTTTGAACGAATCGGTTGAATAAATGATTCAGTGATTCCCTCAGTAACACAGTCAAATGCTTTGTTTCTGAATGAATCAGCCGTTTGAATGAATCGGTTGAATCTCAATGACTCACTCATTAACAGTCACTTGCTGTCACCTACTGTCGGTTTTAATTTCACATTTCGACTTTTTTTCATGTTTTAAATTATTTCAAATATCAGTATTCAACGTTTTATGTTAAAAACAAAACATTAGGCCATTTATGCATCTGTAACTGCAGTTTAAATGCATCCATGTCCCCTCTGAGATACATAAACTGTGTAAATACATCTAAATGCTATTTCAGATGCAGATTCCAGAAATGTCTTCTTATGTTAGAATGAAAGACACTAAGTACCGGATGAAGTGAAGTGCTTCTTATTCTTACCCAAAATTACAAAATCGAAGAAAGAGTTCAAACTGAACACAATCTTGCTCCTCAAGCTGTGTATGAACATTTATTTATTTGCTTCTTTTCCATTTTGCATTTACTTGTACTTTTACTTTCAATACTTAAGTACATTTAAGATTTAAAAAATACTTTTCGTACTTAAGTACAATAAATCTCACATTCTTTAAGACTTTTACTCAAGTAATATTCTAAACGGTGACTTCAACTTCTACCGAAGTAATTTTCTGGTATGATATCTGTACTTGTACTTGAGTATGGCTTCCAGGTACTTTATACACCACTGACAGTAACCATATAGTTTATCTGTGATATTTGTAGTAAGTCTAGTAACTGCAAGTTTAACATAGGTTTTACTACAGTAAGTATAATTTTAATTATGGTCTTTGCATTTAAACCATAAAGGAAAATCAAAATCATAACTGGTTACAAAAATGGTTAATTTGTGGTATGTGAAATGTGGTTTCTGCCACAAACTAAGTTGCTACAGTCATGATTACTGTAGTTTCACTATAGTAAATGTTTAAACAATGGTTAACTCTCTTAAGGAGGGCCGGCCTGGGGCAGTGTTCCCTCTTCTCCACCCTGACCTGTATGTGCAATGGAGGGGTTGTTGCAGTCCTTTACTGCCTCTTAGTGCATGTTTGAGGTATTGCAAAACATTGGACAGCTGTCATTCAAAAATGAATGGATCACTCAGAAAAGGAATTGTTTATTACTATAAAAAAACATACTTTAATGAACATTGTTGTGCTGAAACAAAAGTTAAAATCAAGTTCCTACAAAAAATCAGTTCAGTACCTTCCATGTTTTATATCTCCATTCACTTACTTGCCCTTCTCCTCTCTCTCAGTCTCCCTGCATAAAGACAGTCAAAAAATCTTTAGAAATCACTTGATAATTTGTGCTCTTTTCCTTAAATTGCTAATTCTGTTTATTTTCTTCATCTCTCTCTCATTCTCTCCAGCTGAGATTCAGTGTCTCAGCTATAAAGGAGTAGATGTGTGTGTTCTCCAGGATGGCTTTAGCGGTGGGTTTCCCGGCTCCATGTCCGCTTCGTGTGTCCACTCTGACCAGCAACGGCTGGGTTTGCCCGGGGCTGCGGCCCATGCCATGCTGGAGAGTGGCCACATATTTCAAAGTGTGTAGGGGAACTACACGGTCATCGTGATCGGCTGTCAGCAGTAGCATAGCGGGATACGGGGTCCCGTCTCGAGGGGTCTGAGGAAGGTTATGGAGAGGAGAGTATCTGTGGAGGAAAAGAGCTAACTTTTTTTCCCAGACATATTGTAGTATGACATTTACAATAACTTGTTGGTTGTACGGTTACACACTAATGGTCAAAAGTTTCGAATAATTCAGATTTTCTACAATGTTTTTGAAGTCTCACCAAGGCTGCATTTATTTGATCAAAAAATACACTAAAAACTGTGATATTGTGAAATATTGTTATATTTTAAAATAACTTTAACTTTTAAAATAAGCTTTCTATTAGAACATATTTTAAAATGTCATTTATTCCTGTGATGGCAAAGCTGAATTTTCAGCATCATTACTCCAGTCTTCAGTGTCACGGGATCCTTCAGAAATCATTCTAATATGCTGATTTGCTGCTAAAGAACCATTTCTTCTTATTATTATTATTATCAATGTTGAGAACAGATTTTGAAGCTTAATATTTTGTGGAAACCGTGGTAGGAATAAAAAAAAAATGCATTGTGGACGCATTATGTATTATGGCCATATAAAAATTAATAAATTATGCTTTAAACTGATCAAAAGTGACATTTATGTTACAAAAGATTTCTATTTATAATAAATGCTCTTCACTGAACTTTCTATTCATCAAAGAAACCTGGACAAAATATATCATGGTTTGTATGAAATTATTAAGCAGTAAAAAATGTTTTAATTCTAATAATATTTCACAATATTACAGTTCTACTATATTTTTGATCAAATAAGTGCAGCCTCAGTGAGCATAAGAGACTTCTTCCAAAAACAATAAAAAATCTTAATGATTCCAAACTTTTGACCAGTAGTTTATGGCTTTCAGAAGACAGGAATCCTTACTTGATGAGCCATTTAAACTGTTCAGGATCATCGGCACAGCCGTAGTCAGTGGTCCAGGCGTGACCGATGGTGAATTTGTGAAACTTGAGCATGTCCATGACCCCAACCTTAGCTACTGCACAGCCGAAGAGCTCGGGCTGTTGATTTACACATGCCGCTGGAAAAAGAAACACATAGATTACTCTTCTTCCGTTGTATGCAATGACCAAAGACAGACAGTCCACATTTACCAGACACACTGACTCACACACCTGTACTTAAATGAGTGGTCTTAAAAATGTTTTGGATTACTCAAATAGTGCAGCCCGATTTGTCACACCTCACATTTTTGACTAAACATAGGGATCAACATAGACATACTAACCTAGCTAACACATTCAGCATAAAGAAGCTTTTTTCAAATGCTTAGTAATTTATTCACCGCCACTGTTTTCAAAACGTTGCACCGCCTACACACATTTATCTTGTTCTGATTGTTACCTCACACCCACACACACCAGTAACCCAAAACCAGGTGCAGATGGAATCTGCAGATTTTTTGGCTCCGAATTTCAGGGGGAAATTTGTGCAGAACGAAAAATTTATTAAAAGTTAAACATGGTGTTAAGCTGAGCTCATGATATTCATGAATGTCCTGAATGGCAAGGTGGGGGGGGGGGTTTCTTTCTTTTTTGATTTTCCAAATTTTTTTTCTGCTGTGTAACAAAATGAATCCAATAATTTTCTAATTTCTGACCGTTTCCCTTCTTATTTTTGAATGCATATTATACTTATTATAAATGATTTATTTAATTTGCATACTTGAAGTGAAAAATGAAGAAAAGAGGGTGTTTTTTTTATTTTTAAATATGTATTTTATTCAATTTTATTAATAATAATAATTATTATTATATATATGTATATGTATATATATATATATATATATATA
>NW_015505504.1:234416-238467 GCF_001515645.1 Sinocyclocheilus grahami
ATTTTTCACATTTTCTTCATATTTCTTCCTCTATTTTAGCCAGGTATACTGCAGAAGAAAAAATAAAAAAATAAATATTAAATAAAATTAACTCATAGAGGCACTTCAAACCAAAAATAAAATAAAATCATCTTGCCCTTTCGGACTTCAGAACTTACTGATAGCTCAAAGAATAATCATATTTCCTGAAATATATATATGTGTGATTTTTCACATTTTCTTCATATTTCTTCCTCTATTTTAGCCAGGTATACTGCAGAAGAAAAAATAAAAAAATAAATATTAAATAAAATGAACTCATAGAGGCACTTCAAACCAAAAATAAAATAAAATCATCTTGCCCTTTCGGACTTCAGAACTTACTGATAGCTCAAAGAATAATCATATTTCCTGAAATATCTGCTAAACGAACACACAACAGGCTGGAAACTTGTAGTACCTTTTGAATGACGTGTTCAATTCTGCGAAAAATCTGAAAACGTTTAAACAGATTCCATGTGCCTCCCACGATCAACCGCACATGAATTCTGCACAATCCTGCATATACACAATAACTGCACTGACTCAATCCTGTCTCTCCTATGAATAAGACTGAGATTGAAACTGTATTTGCACTGGCAGCTGGTGAGTGCCGCCCATCTAATGACTGTATCTCCTACTACACGTGCTGTTTAATGAGAGTGACAATGTGTGCTTGCTGCTAAGTCTTTAACTGAGGAGCGAGTGCTTCTTTGTCCCTCGCAGATGCTGGTGTGTGCAACTTATATGAGAAAGCTCTGAGTGTGAATGCCAATGTCATGTTTACTCAACAGATGAGCTAGCTGTGAGTAACAGCACAGATTGCACACATTGTTAGAGCCGCACAGCTGCATGTCCATAAGTTTCCATTATAGCACCACTCTAATTGAACCATGTGCGAAGGCGTATGTGTGCTAAGACTGTCGAGTCTTAATTGTTGTGTTCTTCATTCGCTGGAGATGATTGTGTCTATCTGCCTTCCTCAGACCACTGATGCCACACTCTTCCAAGAAACTCACCCACGAGCAGGCCGCCGTTGGAAGCTCCGTTGATGGCGATCCGGCTGGCCGTGGTGTATCCCTCCTGGATCAGGTACTCGGCAGCACACTGGAAGTCATCAAAACAGTTCTGCTTGCTTCCAAGAGTGCCAGCTGAAATCAAAAATCTTTCCTAAAGACTTACAGTTTGAAGAAGCACATGTCAAAGTGTGTGTGTGGGGGGGGGGGGGGGGGGGGGGGGGGGGGGGGTATTAGGTAATATTAACTTGTAATTAAATTTCTCCTATATACTAAGAATTTTAATATGTGTAAGATACAGCCATAGAAATATGACTTCTAAAAAAAATGGCACACTTTACTCACGTAAGGGGTAAAATGAGTCATTTGGCAGTATGTGAACAAATTTGTCACAAACTAAGTCATTATTATTTCCACATTTATCATGTGAATTTCCTAATTAAAAGCTGTATATGATGGGCCTTTTCTAAATATATATGAAACAACCAGGTGTTTAAACTTGGATGCAATTTTTTTTTTCTTAGGTATAACTGGTTGCCATTTTTTCTGAAAGTTTAGAGAAAGAAAAAAAAATCTAGTTCAGCCCTATACAGAAACTCTGCTTTTTAAACACATAATCCAGTGGCACTGATCATCAAACTAGTGACTCAAACAGATACTTCGCTGGTATTAAGTTCACGTTCATGCAAAGTAGTCAGCGACCTTCTGCGAGTTTCAGACCTTCTTTACAAATTTTCAAGTCGGACTAGCATTAAAACAAAGTTGACTGACTAATTAGAGCTGCTCTGAATTCAATTTCAATTAATTCATTAATTCCTTAATTTATCTTTCAAAAGGGCATTAAACACATCTGAGCGGGAATGCAGTGAGGATACCTTTGTGCCAAGTTTGGCCGTACTCTCCTCCTCCTCTGATGTTAGCTACAGCCAGGATCCCACCCAGGTGTCTAATAAAGAGCAGGTATGCAGTACTGCACATACAGACAGAGAAATAATTGGTTATTTTGGGATATTCATATTTCACATACTCTCTTCCTTTTCCATCCCATTCCATTTGCAATCTTTAGTCAAACACAAACAGAGAGCTTTATACTAACTTGTAATATGGCTGAATTGAGTTCTCAAAGCCTCCATAACCATGCAGAAATACTGGATGAGTGCTGTCTCTTTCTATGCCACGTGCATGTACCAGGAACATTGGGATCTTTGTGCCATCTTTACTGGGGTAAAACAAACAAAGAGTGAAAAATTTAAGGGGGTCTGAATACTTTCCGTACCCACTGTATATATATACTTAAGGTGTATTATTACACTGCCAGTCAAAGTTTGGAATAATTCAAATTTTCTAAACTTTTTTTTTTTTAAAGAAGTGTCTTATGCTCACCATGACTGCATATATTTGATTAAAATTTCAGTGAAAACATTACTATTGTGAAATTATTACAGTTAAAAAGAACTGTTTTCTATTTGAATATATCTTTAAAATGTAATGTTATATTCAGCAGCCATTACTCCGGTCTATAGTGTTACATGACCCTTCAGAGATGATTCTAATATGCTGATTTGCTTAAAATTATTAATTTTACTTATTATTATCTGTTGAAAACTGCTTAATATTTTTGTGGAAATCTCTAAACACTTTATTTCAGGATCCTTTGATGAAAACAACATTTCCTATTAAGCAAGATGATAATAACCAAAAATGTTTCTTATGCACCACATCAGCATATTAAAATGTTTTCTGAAGGATCATGTGACACTGAAGACTGGAGTAATGGAGCATAAGATACTTTTTTCAACAGCATTAAAAAAAAAATCGTAATTATTCCATATTTTCCATATTTTTGATAAGTATTGTACATATTATATATTTGTAATATTGAAGCTTCCTGTAGCCTGTGATTCATGTGTGATTTCAGGACAGAGACTGCAGCCTGACCTGAGTTGTCTGGTAGTCACTCGGGTTGATGCCTTTTACTTCCACCTGCCGGAAGATCGTGGGCTCTGGGTTGGGTTGACTCAGGTCACAGTGGTAGATTATGCCTGACCGATTAGATATAAAGAATAAAAACACTTTTCTTGCTCTGGAAATCTATGTGATCTCCTATTTACTTCCACAGTAAATGCACATACTGGGGTGTCCTCATACTTTAGGTCATGTAGTGTTTTTTGGCATAAATGTTGCACACATTTTGATTATTTAAGTGTGATTACCTGGTGTAGTAAATGAGGTGAACTTGTAGAAGAAGTCAGGGTGCTTCTTCTTGCAGCTGAGGCCGACTACAGTGCCCACATCTAGCAGCAGGTCTCTGATCAGTTTCCCTGACTGCAGCTCATAGAGCTGTAAGATGTCCTTCACGTCATGCACATAATTCACCAGCAGATAGCACTGGTTCACACACGCCACAAAGCCTGCAGACAAGATATAAACAAGTCAGGCTGTTAGTTCTCTGTTTTTATTGGAAATGAGTTAATGATAGTGCGGGTAAAGAGGAAGTGATAGTGTGTGTGTGTGTGTGTGGAGGCTTGTGACAGTTTCACCCACAGATGTTGACTACTGCTGAATACTAAGAACATTTTTTCCAAAATGTTTCAACCGAAACATTATAAGGAAAAATGAAGGGGTAACCGGGGCTAGTTGTCACAAGAGTTACTGTAATTATTTGTAGTTGTATCTGTAATTGAGATAAAAGTCCAATTACACAAATTCGTGTTTTTCCTAGCAGTGGTTTTGTATGTTGCTTTCAGCTATGTATTAGATCTGAAAAAAATAATGGTTGCTCTACATAAAGATGACGTAGGCTATAAGAAGACCCTGAAACTGAGCTGCAGCACGGTGGCCAAGACCATACAGCGGTTTAACAGGACAGGTTCCACTCAGAACAGGCCTCGCCATGGTCGACCAAAGACATTGAGTGCACGTGCTCAGCTTCATATAAAGAGGTTGTGTTTGGGAAATAGACGTATGAGTGCTGCCAGCATTGCTGCAGAGGTTGAAGGGGTGGGGGGGTCAGCCTG
>NW_015505504.1:238776-292314 GCF_001515645.1 Sinocyclocheilus grahami
GCGGTTTAGACATTAATGGCTGTGTGTTGAGTTATTTTGAGGGGACAGCAAATTTACACTGTTATACAAGCTGTACACTCACTACTTTACATTGTAGCAAAGTGTCATTTCTTCAGTGTTGTCACATGAAAAGATATAATAAAATATTTACAAAAATGTGAGGGGTGTACTCACTTCTGTGAGATACTGTGTATATATATATATATATATACTATTTAATTTCTGCTTAATGAATTGTGAGCTGTATTTTTTCCAGAGTAATAAAGTAATAAAATGTTTTATGTTGTTGTTTTGTACCAAGAACATCTTACCAAGAACATCTTTCTCATGTTGGTGGATGAGGGTTTTCCAGTGTGTTTGCTCTGGTTTCTGCAGGTCTATGGTGATGAGGCGGTAACGAGGAGCATCTAGGTTAGTGCGTAAAGTGAAGACTGTGCCCTCGTTGGTGATGTATGTGTACTGTGCTTCAAATGTGTCAACCAGCTTCACCCATGGCAGCAAACCTTGAATAACATTATTATTAAATTAACACTTTATTCAGCAAGTGTGCATTAAAACGATCAAGAGTGACAGTTAAGACATTATTCCAAAACAATTATATAAAAAAAAAAAAAAATGCTGAACTTTCTATTCATCAAAAAAAATCTTGAAAAAAAACTAAGTGTTTTCATGCTTGATAATAATAAGAAATGTTTCTTAAGCAGCAAATCAACATATCAGAATGATTTCTGAAGGATCATGTGACACTGGAGTAATGGCTGCTGAAAATTCAGCTTTGCCATCACAAAAATAAATGACATTACAAAATATATATATTTTTTTACTGTTTTTTATATTCATGCAGCCTTGTTGAGCAGGAAAGAGATTTCTTTCAAAAACATCTTACAGACCCTATCTTACATAAATTTATATATAATAATAATTTAGTGGTCCTTTCAGTTTCAGTAGTTCCTTAATTAAAATGTGTTCTTCTTTTCTTTGCTATTAGGCATCCCACATGCCACACATTTCCACATGCAAACTGACCTGTGATGCCATTGGGCAGCTGCTGCAGGTCACAGTACCACAGACGGTTCACTGGCTCACAACCCTCGGTGATGGACAGCACAGCATACCTGCCATCGTCAGAGACCTGGACAGACGAGGAGAAAAAGAGAAACGGTGGAAGGATTGTGTAAGAAAAAGAGAACCATGCACACAAAAAAGGAGAACAATTAATTTTAGCTTAGGTCATTTTGTCAAATTCTTTATAAATATTTCATCACATTGCATGAATCGTAGGAGCAAGTTGCATCATTTTATCTTCCCAAAAAGTGGGTTTTGTATAAATTTGGTGTTCTCTTACAGTAAGGCTACTGTGCCATTTTGGGTTGTCAGGAAATTCTGCAACCAGGATGTCTTCTGATTGGCTTGTGCCAATGACATGGTAGTAAAGCTTCTGGTTTAGGTTTGTTGTGGTCTCAGTGCCTAGAATGGACATAAAAGGAGCAAATCACAGAAAGTCAACATGAACTGCCGTTCATAACCTGTTTTACTTCCGTACTGTAGAAGAAGTGTAGGGCAGGAACTGGATTGTGAAAGCTGGTTTGCCTATGCCACACTGGAAGCACCTTAAGTGATGTCAGCTAAGAAGGAAAGTAGTGTAGTTGGCCATCAGTATGTACATACCATCAGCTTTGCCATGCTGTCGAGGGTAGCAGTTGTAGAAGATGCCTTTGGCATCATAAGTCCAGGCCAGGCAGCTGAACTTTACCCTCTCCAGAACGTCTTGCAGTTTGGTGAGGTCATCGGCCTTCAGGAAGTGTACAGTCACCCAATCAGAGCCTGCACTGCTCAGGCCATAGGCAAAATACTCACATTCCTCTGACAGACGACCCACTGCACATCAACAAGTAGAAAAAAGACATGAAAATGATCAACAAGCTATGATGAAATGCAAATTTGGTCATTAAAGCACAAAATTGTCAACTTTAATGGTGCGATTGAAGCTAATGCACTCTAAATGGCAAATATCAATATAAAGAAACTCTGCAAAACAAAGAGGCGTTTGAAAGAGTGTGTGCAAAAGAGTAAGAAAGACAGACAGAAAGAGATCAAAGGAACGAAAGGCAAGAATTAGGAAAGACAAAGCTGTAAATTACAGCAATGTGAAGGATTCTTGGCAGACGTGCTGTTGGGTTACAGTAATAAAAAGCTGCTCTATCAAAAGTTTAGCAACATTAGATTTACAGGCAATGATTAAAGAAAAAAAATTTAATTAAACTGATTCCTTAAACACCAGTCATATATGAATCTGTCTTTGAGCAGTGAGGATACGCATAACTCAAACATTCCAGCTGTGGATTTTACTGAAGGACACACAGTCCCTCAAGGCTGAAGCTTATCTGCAAACCTGTTCAGCAAAGACATCAATAAACTATTATAACAGCCACTCCAGAAAATGACTGGGGAGGGAAAGTAGTCTGGTTTCCCATTTATGCAAATAATCTGGTGTAAAAAATTTCTGCAGAGAAAAACTTACATAGCCAGAAAACTACTGTAAAAACTGGCACTTAAATTAGAAATAGAAAAAATGCATAAATCAAGAGATATACAGTCAGGCTGTGATGTTTGTGTGTGTGTGTGTGTGTGTGTGTGTGTGTGCAGGTTAATGAGAACACAAATGTGTATAATGAAATACAATAGGTATTACACTTCCTATGTCCTCATAAACCAAATAGCTCAAAAATCTATATTTATTTAAAAATCTTTTTTTTTCTTTTTTTGGGGGGAAAATCTAAAAATGCAGGTTTTTTCTGTGACGGTTAGGGTAAGGGAATAGAAAATACAGTTTGTACAGTATAAAAACCATTACGCCTATGGAGAGTCCCCGTAAACCACAAAAAATAATGTGTGTGTGAGAGAGTGTAATACTTTTTTTTTTTGCAATCCCGTGCACCTCAAGAGCTCCACAAATAGAAAGACCTAAACTCTCACCTCAGATATTTACCAGTTTTATGTTTATAATGTTTTAGAAATATATTCTTTTTTACTTAGTATGATTGTTTTGTTTTTTCGTGCACTCCATATACGTATTAATGTATTTATAGAAATTGTTTTTTCATGTGCTCAATAAATACATTTTTATTTATAGAATCCAACTGTTTATTAGTATTATATATGTTTTAAAATTCTACATTATTTCATTTTAATTAGTATAATTGTTATTATGCACTCATTTATTATCATTATTCTCCAAATGTATGTTGTTGTTTTTTGTTAGTTTTTTTTTTTTTTGTAGTTTGACTATGGATTTCTTGTCTCTTTTTAAACAGGAGTGAAATCTGTCAAGACATGTAAGGAAAGGATACAAGAGAACAGGCTGGGAGAGATTGAAAAGGAAAAACTAGGACGTTAGTGTAAGTGAATTATAAGTGTCAATCAAATCAAATCAATCAAACTCACTTTTGAGAGCCACAGTTCCATCCTCTGAGAGAGTGTTTGGGTCAAAGAACACAGATGCAGGACTGTTTAAAGAGTCCTGCACATAGAGCACATCCTGGTTCTGCAGACCCTTGTTATGAGAATAGAAATATCTACAATAGAATGTTGATTAAATGTATTTAATTTCACTTATTTAAGTATAAGATGGTATAAGCATTGCACAAGGTGACATTTTATGTCGTGTGTTATTTTAAAAGCGCATTTATTGGATTAGATGTTTTTTAATGTAAAATATTTTATGAATGTGGAAAAAGCTTGTCAGTTTGGAAACTTTGTGCGGTGGGCCTGGGCTGTGTTTGGTGTTGTCTGTGTGATCTGATCGCTACCTCTTTCCTCTCTTGTAAGGACAGCTGTATTTGGGGTAGTTGTAGAGCTCTGTGAGGCGCTGGTGAAACCGCTCTTTGACTGTACACTGTTCCAGGAATGGCATGGTCAACTTATTCTGCTCTTCAACAAACATCTGCAGGGCGGGTGAGGGACACTGTTAAAATGGTCGTTGTCATGCACACAGAGAACTTGTTTATATGTAAATTTTTCTACACATTTCTTTATGTGGGCCAAAGTTGGAGACCAGGAAACAAAACAGGGTGAGCCTAAAAATACGACGTACATGGTGGTATGGATTGTTTACCTTGTCCGATAAGAAAGAGAAAGTAGTTTTGGCTCACGAAAGCTTGTAACTGTCTTTTCAGGCAGCATGTTAATTGATGTCAGTGTGACATCAGTATTGCAGTAAAAGGATGCTGCAGGGACTTTTATTGTCAGTCGAACCCGTTTGTTTACTTAAACGTTAATATAAGCATGTTCATGGTTCTCTGATGTCAGTTAATGGTCACATGAGCATAAAATATATATAATGTTTTATAAATATTACTTTAGCAGGTGTTTTGATTAGTTTATTATTTTGAAATGAGTTGTTCATATACATTTTACATTTTGATGATTTCATTCATTATTAGCTTAGTTTGGAAAACCCTACTGTAATTTCTTGTAATGCAAATATGCTGGTGAACCAAGGATGATACAGAATTTAGTTCTAGTGCTAAATGGGGCTTAAACTAATTGGTTCAGTCTTTACAGCATTTTTAGTGCAACCTTGGTTGAATAGGGCTTAGAAAGCATTTTTCCCCTTTGAAACAGGAATAAATCCTATTAACATTAATGTAGGTCTGAGATTGTGAAGAATTTGTATGTGATTTGCATTTGTTGCATAGACTTTGTATATGGTTGTGAACAGAGAAAAATCTGATTGGGCATTGTATCTTATGAACAATGTTGAATAATAATTAGGTATATTATATATTGGCACTGTGGGAATATGGGAAATGCATTTTTGCTTACATTCAGTACAGTACAATAGTACCAGTGTTTTTGGACTCTATATGGTCAACTCCTGGCCTGGATGCATGAAGTTAGTATACAAACTTGGCTGTTTTTCTCTGTATTATAATACGCATATCTAGAGTGGACATTCTTGGATTCAGTTTTAATGATTTTTTTGGTGCTTTGTGGTGGTTCATGCTGGGAAGCGACTGACTGTGGCATTAGTAGTCAATTTGCGTGAGCTAGTCAAGGGATATCGACATGACAGTGCCCATGAGGGGGACACCTGCTTTATGCAGAATAAAACATTTTTCTGAGACTAATACTATATGTCTGGAGAAAAACTGTGATTATACATCATGTTAATGTTAATTTTATTGTATACAATTTTTTTTTTGCAACGAGTGCACCTTTAAAGAGACACAGTAGCTGATGGGACCTTCTTTAAATACATTTTTGTTGATCAAATGCCAACAGTGATCAAGCATCTCCATAAAGGGACTAAAAAGCCCAATTCGAACAGTAATTGTTTCTCATGGGGGCGTTAGGTAATTTTAACATTTACAGGGGCTAGTTGGTGATTTTTATTGCGACCTGACTAGCGAATGTTGGTGTTTTTCTACCACCACCTGCAGAAAAATTCCCAGCTGATTCTTTTTTTTTTTTTTTGGACAAGCACCAAGTTCATGTTGTGTGTTAATTTAATTGTCACCTGAATCCACATCTCTGTGGAGTTTATACGAAGTGCTCAATATGAAAGTCGTTTTGTACATTTGTTTGACCCCGGCAAAGCACCACACAAATTAAAGAATTCATATTTAAATATGAATTCTTTAATTTCCCCTAATCATGTGAATGACCATGCACATTTATTTTTACAGATGTCCACATGAGAAACAATTACCATCCGAATATGACTATGTCTTATTTTATTAGTGTGTAGGGTTAGTGTGTAGTAATGAAAGCATAACAGAAGTCATTGAGAGGTTGCCTGGTGAGAAGTGCACATTTACCAACATTGACCCAAGTTTAAATCATCTCTGGTTATTGCCCAATACCAGCCCTCCATCTTCTCCCCATAATTTCCTGTCGCTCCTCTGCTATCCTATCCCATTAATGATGAAAAGCCCATTGATGATAAAAAAAGGTCCACCATGATATAAAAGGGGGTCACGTGTGCGGTCACCTTAGTCTCGTCACTGTCAGGGTCCTCCAGCCAGTGGTATGGATCTGGAACCTTTACTCCATGATAATCATCCACCTTTGAAACAAAACACCAAAGTTAGGAGCAGCAGGCATGTTTGCACTGGGAGAAAATGGAAACAAGACACATTCGGTTTCCAGGTAGTTGTGTATCTAGTAAACCAGGCCGTGAGGCAAACCTGCGCTGCTACTAAGGAAACTAATGCAATCAGCTACCATATGCAACTTCTGACACATAACCACTAGATATCAACGCAGACACCCCTAAACTCCTCCACTCTCATGATACATGGCAAAAGCTTGTTCGTTGTTCCAGTCAGTCTTTCCTGTCCGCAGTTTGTGCATTTCATGTGTCTTAAAGAAAGAGGAAGAGCAGGCGAATGAATAAAAGACTAGATGTGCAAAACCCCAAGTGAAAGTACCACTGACCTTACTGTCATCCCTCCGTGCTTCAGGGTATTTGAAAGACATGTTGGGTGTGTTTTGATAGGGTTTTTTTGTTGTAATTCTGTGTATATTTGTATGTGTTTGTCCGTATGCTTCACGCCCGGGTGAGTCAGCTCTGAAAATGAAAGTGAAATTAAACATAGCTCTCTGTTTCTCTCTCTCTCTCTCTATCGTTATCTCTCTCTCTCTCTCTCTCTCTCTATCTCTCTCTCTCTCTCTCTCTCCTGATTACACAACCAGCTCTTCAGGCAGGAAATTATTTCACACTGGATTGGTCAACCCAAAGTGGGCGGAGTTAGAATCTCACAAAGTTCACTACAGTTATTGTTGTGCTGTGCTGTCCTAAAATGTTTTAGTAGGAATTTTTATGTTTTTTCTCTGTGCTCTTAAAAGCACACTCGTTACTTATTAAAAAAGTTTTACACAAAGAAATTCGTAGTATAAAAACGTAAAAAATGTAAGACATATATACAATGATTTACAGTACATTTCAGTCATATCAGTTGCCTAATACAAGTGTTTTATCTAACATGAAGAGGGTCACCCTGTGGAGGCAGCAGATGATATCTGACTATTTTAAGATTATCAGCATTGGCCAAAACCATGCCCGCTTTGCCAAATTGTATAATTTCCAATATCTACAGAGATCATTTGCAATGAGTAATGCACATTTTCAAATATTTCTGAGTGAATTGTGAGCAAATGTTTCAGGAATCTATTTGTCAAATATATTTAATTTTGTTTATTTTTTTATTTTTACAAAATTTTGCATAAACATTGTGCTAAATAATTATCTATTTTAATTTTATGGAATTAAGTTTTCAAAAGTAAGTGTTTAAATATTTTGAGTAAATGTTGTTCAAATTTTCTGTTATTTTTCATTCAAGTAGTTAGTTTTTCACATCATTTATATATTGTTGTTTTATATATATGTTGTCTCAAAATCCGCAGCCAACTATGATATTATAGTATTATTTATATATTGTTATAATATTTATTACTGTATATTGCATTTTTATATTTTTAGTTTTCATTTTCATTTCAGTTTAAGTTTTAGTAATTTTATTATGTGCTTTGTCTTTTTTTATTTTTAGTTTTAATATATATATTTTTTTCTCATTTTATTTTTTATTTTTTCTAATATTTACATTTTATTTTATTTCAGCTTTATTTCAGATAACAAAGCGTCAACAATTTTTAATAGTTTTAGTTAACTAAATGTTTTTTTCCAGTGATGCCATAGAAGAACCATTTTTGGTTCTCAAAAGAGCTTTTCAGTGAACAATTAATCAAAGGACCATTACTTTCTTAGTGTGAACGACATTAGAACATTTGAATAATCTGAGGAAACTTTTGCCAGCATAAAGAACCTTTTGTACATTAGAAAATATTCATGGGTGTTCAAGGTTCATCATGGAACCACAGATTCCCATAAAGAACCTTTATTTTTTAAGAGTGAACAGTAACAGCACTGGATCACAATACTAAGAACTTTATCATTATAAGACCACTGTTATTGCAGACTTTTGTTTGTGGAATAAATTAATCATGGCTGACTGTCAATAGTGCATTTTCAGAATGGTGTGCAATATAAACAAATCATTACTGATCGCACCTTTAATGTTCAGTGGAAATAAGAATGATTTAGTGATCTTTAGCCATTGTGTAGTGGACTGAATAAAACAAAAGTAACTTTGTAATTTTAATGACACCAGGGATTGTGAAGATGATCTATTACTTTTACTTGTAGAAAAGCACTCATTTGTATATCATTATGTTACCATTTTAATGTGCACAAAAACCTCATGCCTAGCCTATTCTGTGCATTTGTTCGCAGATCTTTGTTGACATGGATTTGTAGCAGAGTTCCTGGCAGTAATACAGGTTTAGCTCCGTCAAAACAGGCATATGCTGACAGAAAGCCTGTCTTGTCAGAAAATAGAGTGTGGAAAGCATGAGGAAGAAAAGGGTTGAAAGAAAGAAATTGAAAATGGTTTGTCCGGCATTTAATTACAAGGCAAGTGATGTTTGTCAGCAGGCGTGCGTGTTTTTGTGGACTTAAGTTACACTTTACGTGCCTGTGGTGTGATAGCTTTCACTGGTCTCCATTTATATCCCTCTATGACAAGACCTTTACAAGCACACACAAACCCTAAAATAATGACATACCCCCTGGAGTGGTTCTGGTGTGCTTTTAAAAAAGACTTGTTTTGACACATTCCTATCATGAAAATTTTATTCTGTTGTAGCCATCGAATACATATTCTCCTGACATTGTTTTGACAGTTCGATTTTTATTAGTGTATTTTTAAGAGAGTAAAGATGTAACAACATGAAAGCAGAAAAGAATATTCAAAGTTTAGTGCAAATAAGCTTAATAATCAAACTGCAGGTATTTAATCTGGTCTCTCTTTTTCTTAAAAAACACAAACAATCTGGGTTACAGTGATGCACTTACAATGGAAGTGAATGGGATCCATATGTAAACGTAAAAAAAACCCTCACTATTTCAATAGTAGATAACTACAACATGCACGTCAATAAAATTTTAATGTGAAAACAAATTGCTTACTAATTTTTTTCTGTGTGAAGTTTAAATGCAATTTTATAACTTTGTTGCCATAACATTGACTGTAGAAAATGACTAAAATGGCATTTAATTACAAGGCAAGTGATGTTTGTCAGCAGGCGTGCGTGTTTTTGTGGACTTAAGTTACACTTTATGTGCCTGTGGTGTGATAGCTTTCACTGGTCTCCATTTATATCCCTCTATGACAAGACCTTTACAAGCACACACAAACCCTAAAATAATGACATACCCCCTGGAGTGGTTCTGGTGTGCTTTTAAAAAAGACTTCTTTTGACACATTCCTATCATGAAAATTTTATTCTGTTGTAGCCATCGAATACATATTCTCCTGACATTGTTTTGGCAGTTCGATTTTTATTAGTGTATTTTTAAGAGAGTAAAGATGTAACAACATGAAAGCAGAAAAGAATATTCAAAGTTTAGTGCAAATAAGCTTAATAATCAAACTGCAGGTATTTAATCTGGTCTCTCCTTTTCTTAAAAAACACAAACAATCTGGGTTACAGTGATGCACTTACAATGGAAGTGAATGGGATCCATATGTAAACGTAAAAAAAACCCTCACTATTTCAATAGTAGATAAACAACATGCACGTCAATAAAATTTTAATGTGAAAACAAATGGCTTACAAATTTTTTTCTGTGTGAAGTTTAAATGCAATTTTATAACTTTGTTGCCATAACATTGACTGTAGAAAATGACTAAAAGAACTTTAAAGTGCAAATAATACCCAAGTTTTAACAGAAAAAGTAATGCAAGTACTATTGTAAGCTTCGCGTTTGTGACCCTGGACCACAAAACCAGTCTTAAATCACTTGGGTATATTTTTAGCAATAGCCAAAAAAACATTGTATGGGTCAAAATGATCGATTTCTTTTTTTATGCCAAAAATCATTAGGGTATTAAAAGCACAATATGTAAGATTTTTTTATTAAAATATCCAAAAACCACTAGAACAGTGTTATATATTTTGCTGACTTGTGTACTTACATTATCCCAAATGTTTAGAAGAATGTTTAAATCCGTAGAAATAAGCAATTTTAACTAGTGACACGGACCATGTCCATAGTGTCATTGTGTCGCCTGCCAATGACGTCATAACCCCTCGATTTCCGGTTTTGTTTTGTAGAAAACATGGAAACACCAAAGACACTTAATATGTTGTGCGTTTTAATAGACCGGTGACAACGGCACAGAGTAGCATTAAAACAGAACTTTCAAATGTATCTAGTATGATAAAACAGCACTGCTTTTTTTCCCATATACGCACGACCGGAAGGAGCGGAAGCAGTCGACTGTGGCATAATAAAAACTCCGCTGCTTTCGAGCCGTGTGTCACGCTCGTTCAGCGGCCTTGTTTCGTTCGACGGCTTTCAGCCTCACCCCGCTTCATTCTACTACTTTAAAGGGGTCATATGATGCGATTTTCAAGTTTTCCTTTCTCTTTGGAGTGTTACAAGCTCTTAGTGCATAAAGAAGATCTGTAAAGTTGCTAAGACTAAAGTCTCAAATTTTGTGGTCCAGGGTCACATTTGTGCTTTTAAATCCTTCAAAAAATTGGCCTCATTCACTTCCATTGTATAAGTGCCTTACCTTACCGAAAACAAGGACATTTTTTTTTACAGTAATCAACGTTATGCCACAAATTCTGTTGATTGAACTTGTATTGAACCCAAAATTATTCCTTTAAATGGTTAACTGCCTTGACTTCTTGCTAACCTGTTGCAAAACTGCAAAACATATGCTGAAGGCAAACAAGAAGACAAGCTGTAACCAATCTTCAGGCCAAAAATCATATGGAAGATCAGGGTCAAAGTGTCAGAGACAAAGAAATGAACGCTCCGCTTGCAAAGGAATATGATTCAAGGGGGAATCCCATACTGCCCATAGCTGCACTGATGGGAAGCTCAATTCTGAGACGAGTGGGTGCAGCAGGGATTGATGTTGTTACTTCAGTATGGGAAGAATCTGAAGGTACCAGACAGGGAGTGAGATTTGAAACACAAACATGTATCACCATTTCTGTTGCTTTCCAAATGTATCTGGGGTTGAAACCAGTCCTGGAGAGTCCCAAACTGAGTAACCTACGGTAGATCAATGGTTTGTGTGTCAACCTGTTCTTGCTCTTAAATTACTTGTCTGGAACTCAACCACAAAAACAGGAATTGCACAATATACTCATATTTCTCATACATGTACAAGGTAGTAATATTCATCCTTGCGTGACCACTACCATATGTTTATTTTATAGAGCATAATTCTGAACTAGACTGTTTGATAATTCTTTATGGAAAAAGAGCAAGATTAGGACAAGCATGAGGAGGTCAATAGCCTAACTCTAGAATGTCAAGTAACTTGTGCATTGATACAGAATTGGTTTAATCTGTAGTCATAGAATAATGTTAGATTAATGTATGTGTTAGCTATATTACAGTGGCTGGGGCTGGATTATGGACCAGACTATTGGGGCCAAGGCCTCGGCACATGCTGTACAACTTAACCACTACAGCCACAGGCCCTTGATGCTTTTGTAGTTTCTGGTATTGTTGCCCGCTAAGGTGCTAAATATTATTAATATAAAATATTTTAGACACATTTGAGTTCTTAGTATCAGTGTCGGTTACTATTTTTAGCAAAGTTAAAGTTTACCGCATAGCAAATCACATTTCCCTTTTTTTTTTTGTTGCCAGATTTGCTCTTATTTGTGAACATGGCCCATTTATTTAAAAGTTATACAGAAGCTAAAACGGTTTGTTTACTTTCGGTCATTTTGAACCAAATATTAAAAAGCATGTGTTCAACCAAATTTCAAATCCTAGAAAAAAGTATAACACTTACTCTACAAACATAAACTTGACTTTTTTCCTCTCTCTAAAACAATAATGTTTCAGACAAATGCAAGGCCTTCATCAGACATGAACTGTTTTTCAGCCAAAAATTTGTATTTTAAGAGAACATATACAATAGGCAACAGGTGTGTGCCTCTAATAGAGGGGGTGGCTTTCAAAGGAGAGAGAAAAAAACAACCCATATCAATAAAGCAATCTATTTCTTGATTAAGACCTTTTGGAAACAATGTATCTAGAAAGGGGGGGAAAGCCAGTAAAACCAGTGTCTTTAAAGTCACAATGTAACGGAAGTAGCGACAGATCTTTTCTTCCGTTATGTGACGCACATCTGAGTAAAATGGATTATCAAAAAGAAATAAAAATGTAGGGTGAGGGCTTGCTTTTATCCATCGGTTGTTTATTGGATGGAGGCACATCTGAATGTTGATTGAAAGAAGGGGGCGGGATTTATGCGTAAGAAATGATTGGGAAAGTCTGGCATACATCACCAGAGAGAAGTATGTCAGAAGGCAAAGTTTTGATTAAAAATTACAAGGTCAAAAAAATTAAAAAAAATTAACATATGGCTGAATCATTCATAATAACATCAAGAATATGCATTTAGAAAATGGGGTAAATTTCCATTTCAATTCAAATTTAAGTATATTTTATAATATTCAACTGTAAACTTTCTTAATATTATATTAATATTATATTTAAAAAATATTAAAACAGAGCAATTCAGTAAAAGAGCACTTGGTTTGAGTTGAAACTTCCTGTATTTGCGTTGTTTAGTATTGACAGAAATATTTTGCATACATTTCCTCCTGCGTGTCAGTCTGGACAGTTTCTCTCAACTGATGTTGCAGCGAGGCAAAACAACGCTGTGGTTTCCCCTTCATGGGCTTCATTCTTTCTGGGCAGCCCAGGAAGTAATGTGTCACCCCAAACACCGTTCTTCACTAAAAGACATACATCTGGTCATGATACTCTGAGGTTTACAAACACATAGAAACATTTCCACAAAAAAAAAGCACAAACATTAGCTCTGTTAATAGTGAATCGATATGAAGCACAGCTCACACAGAGGTCACTTTCACACCTAGCACAAGTTGAACAATTTGTGAAATCTGTGCTGGGAAATCTTTCGCCCTCATGCAAAATTCCAGTTTCCTGTGAATTCCTACAGAAATAATTGCTTTTCACCTGCAATATTCGCAGAACAATGGTAAATGTGACAGCATCTTGACCAATGCAAAACTTTATAAGTGATAGATTTGGAACGCTCTACAACTCCTCATGCCACGCAAATAGACTTCACTCACAATTCATTTATAGTTTGATGGTAGCATGTTGCTAAGCTAATTGACACATTACATAACTAAATAGCACATATAAATATTATAACAATATTTAATAACACTTAACTATTTTTATACCTACCCATCGTTTATTTATAATCAACATCTCTCTCACCTGCAATTTTGGATTTAATTTTGCACTGAGCTCTTCGCAATTCATTTTTGAATTTGCTTCTCCACAATGATATATGCAGTTCTGCCTTAGAATATGGCCAAACTAGATAATTTGGGAGGCAGCAAATCAGTTCACTCAAAAAGGAAAATTCTGTCATCATTTACTCACCCTCAAGTCTGAGTAAACTTGTATCACTTGTAGCACATTAGGAGTTTATTGAGGGGAAACTCTTAATTAATTGTGAACATGTGTTCCCTATTCTAAAGTTTTACCAAAATATATTTTTTCGTGTTCTGCAGAAGAAATAAATTCGTACAGATTTGGAAAACTTGTGAGTGAGTAAATGATGAGAGACTTTTCATTTTTGGGTGAACTACCCCTTTAAGATGCCTTCCTTTTAGAAGTGTCAGGAGTACCAGGAGCATATGTGGTAACTTATAATGTTGCCTCCACAGGCAGTGATAACACAATTCACCCTACCTTTCACCTTGCAGGAAATGAAGTCATCTATCAATTTTAGAAACAGTGGAAAGCACATGTCATGCAGTCTGCTAATGACTCAGACCAGTCACCTGTTCTATGATAGTTCACCACTCCCACGTAATGATAAATCACTCTGTCAATCTGCACACCTACAGTCAAATAACTCAGCACTTTCAGTATGTTTAGGAAATTAGTCAGGAAAGTTATCATGAAAGATAACACGAATCGTTGAATTGATGTCTTAAGGTCTTTGTCTGGCACTATATATTCCGTTCTCACACTTTTCGAGAGACTTGCTGTCTTTGTAGATAAAAGAGTGGGTGAGTGTTTCAGTGTGAAATCTGTTTAAGGCTTTATAAAGTAAACCACCAAAACATGCAACTAAACCTAGGGGATGTGCTGCGATGGCAAACATGCACAAGGAGTGCACAGCGCAATGTTTGTTGTTGTTGAACCATGTAACTGCTAAGATGGGCTAATTCATTGAGTCAGAGAAAAGAAGAAAAATCAGTTTTGAGTTTCAGACATTTCATCCACCTAATCTCAGTAACTGGGAAAAGCGTCTGGTGGGAGACAGCATATTGGGAAGAGGGGAAGAGTGTCTTAAGACGGACCGTTTCTCATCTGCTAATTGTGAGCTATTAGGGCAGATGAGGAAGAGAGAGTAAAGGATTGGCCTCATTATTAACCGTGCTGAATTCTATCGCAACCTGAAGCTATTCAATTCAATTTCACATACACGTGTATAACTTTCGTTTCTGTAAAAAAGTGGTTTGAGGACCTCATTCATGAAGTTTAGTATGACGGATGCATTTTGAAAAATCGGTCCATTTATTTTAAAGCTCAGAGGAAGTAAGAGGAAACCAAAAGTAATGTCCTCACTGAATATTATATTAGAGATTAGGTTTTACAATTTTAATATTTTTTTATTTTAATAATTAATCATTTAAATACATATGTGTTTGTTTATTTATTTATTTATATGTTTGGTATTTATTTAGTTGTTTATATCATCTTGTATGAATAGTAGAATTAGACAGGAATTTGGAGTGAGGAGAATTGAATGGCAACAATTATAAATTATATATTTTATTTATTTGTTTATTTATCTAAATATATTTATTTTAATTATAATACAAATTAATTAAAATAATTGTTTTTCCTAAATTTTTATAAATATTTTGTATATTTATAAATATTTATCTAAATATATTAATTTTATCAATATTTTTAGTAAAAAAAAACATTTATTAAAATACACATACATTTACTTATTTAAATATTATCCATATCTATTGGGCATTTTTTATGTGGTCTTTTAATGTACATAAGTAGAAATAAAGTAAAAATAAAAGTAGAAGAAATAAAGAAATAAAGAAATAAAACATTTTTATTTTGCTGTTAGTGTCTAGACAGGTGAGAGGAAGCCTAGAAAGTGGACTAGGCTGGCAGATGGGCCATTATGAAAGAATTCAGACAGACACATCTCCCATAATTCCATGCACATAGACTAATGAGCTAAAGAGACAGGTAACCTGACAATCTTAGGCTGTGTAAGCCAATCAGCTTATAGAAAAAAAAAGGGGGGGGGGGGGGGAATACATGTTTAATACATAAACATGTTTATGATCTTCACATACAGAAAAGTGATGTACTTTTAAAGACATACTTCTTTTTTAAGTTCTTGTCAAATCCAAGTTGGACTCTTTTCAGATATTTCTGATCTGTTTATATCCATAAGTTATTTGCATGATGGCGTTCAATTACACACTGATGATCACACAAGCAGATGGCACATGCAATAATGCCGCTCTATAATCCTTGGAACTTGACGATCAGTGTAGTAATTACCACTTAATCATCTTACATTCATCCTCCCCATCTTTATTTCAGTGCTTAAAAGTAATTGCAATGCCTAAAAATGCTGATATAGAATAACAAACGCTGTTGTTGTTTGCAGAAGTTTAAAATGGCGAATGAAATTAGATTCAAAGGCAACTGGGTGACCGAAATGGAATCAGAAAGAGGGAAGTATTTCTAAAATCAGTGTTGAATAGCTTTCTATTACCGACCTTGGGAATGGGAACTTTGAACGCAAGTTTTTATTGTGTCACGCTATGTTTTACTGCATGTTATCATTGTGAAACAGTTTCGTACTCCTCTTCTTCCTGTTGAGTAAATATTTGCCTATAGTTTCATTTATGATAATCCAGATGATGAAGATGAATTTGCTGTCAGTAGGTGTGAGATTAACTTTTTAGGAGCCACAAATACTGTAAGAAAAATACTGCGACAGTAATGAAAGTATTGATTGCGTCAGGCGGGGGTTTGTATTGACTGTACTCGGGACAGCGAGACTGCATGGATTGAGGCAATTAGTCGGGTTGATTGTTGTCCGAACTGGGAGGGAGAGAAGATTAAATAAAGAGAATTAGGTCAAAGTAATGAACGAGAGAAATGGAAGGGAGGGAAGGATGGAGAATCAAGGTTGGAAGAACCTAACTGTAAGTCTAAGAAGAAAGAGAGAGTATAAGATGGAGGAAACAATGGTTCTGTTGTGATTTTTGTTTCAGTCAGATTTCTCAATCACATTTAGGTATTTTTCATTTAGATACGTTTCTGTTTTTCCAGTTATTTATGTCACACACTCAGCTCAAACAGTCCTCACATTCAAATGGTGAAATCAACTTCCCTTATGTATGTAAATATATTAAATATAAGTGTATTTACTTATTTCATTTATGTATTTACTTTTTTAAATAAATTAATATATTTGTCTATTTTTTATTAAATCTATAATATTGTTATTAAATATAATAAATATTTTATTATTATTATATTAAAAATATAAAACGTATAAATGCAAATCTTAAGTATTTGTTATTTAAGTATCAGTGATATATTATTATAGTTTTTAAAATATTTTAAAGAATAAATTATTATAAATATGCAATAATAAATGATTGAATTTGTTTTTGTTTTTATATTTCCCATTTGTATTTTTATTATAGTTTTAGTAACGTTGTGTGTTTTTGTCATTATTCTAGTTATTATTCTACAGGTTTTATTCATTTTTATTTTATTTATTATATTTACATTTCAGTTCAAGCTAAACTAATTGAAAATGAGCCTTGGCACAATAAGCTGAAATAAAAGTTCAAAATAAGTTTTATTTTATTTCAGTGGACATTTATGTTATTTTAATTACCAAACATGTTTTTTATGGTTTTAGTTTTAGTTAATGTTAATAACCATGGTATATATGATATAGCCATGATATTATATATATATATATATATATATATATATTCCCCTTCAGTTTGGGTGTGTCAATTGTTGGAGGGGCTACCAAGTTAAGGTGTTAATAACTTGGAAAACGGAAATGAATAACTGTCTGAAAGCAAGAAATGAAGGACACGCGTGCTATATTTACCCTCACTGACAGAAACAGATGAACTTTCAGTGTGAGCGTTCCAGGTAAAATCCCTGATCCTCTCTGTGCCTGCCCTGCTCTATAGGTGTGGCTGCTTGTAGGCTTTATTTGGTCTAGACGTCTTTGAATCAGCCCTGCATACACTATTTGTGTGTCGTGTCCTCCCTTATTCACTCCCTCTCCCCTGCTTTTTCTTAATTAGCAGACATGTTTATTGATTCAAATGGATTTGAGGAAAATCCCTCTTGTCTGTCAGACGGATCTGTGTTCAAATCTTTTGAGAGGAGGTCTGAGGGGGGTGTTTGCCCCACAGCCAACCCTTATCCACCTGTTGCACACTGTCCAACCACCAGCATCATCAAGGCTTTGCCCCTTCACAATATGTTGCACAATTAGTCATTAGGGTGCGGGTCATCACAGGACACTGCCGTTATGCTCTGTCTAATTGCTTCTTCGTTTGCTAATAGATGCTATAAAAGCATGTGTAACCTGCTAAAGAATGTAGAGGGATTTAACCATTTAAAGGGTTAGTTCACCCAGAAATAAAAATTAGGCTGTGTTTTACTCACCCCGATGCATCCTAGGTGTATATGACTTTTTTCTTTCAGACGAATCCAGTCGGAGTTATATTAAAAATAGTCTTTGATCTTTCAAGCTCTATCGTTGTACTCAGCGGGTGTTGCATTGCTTCTGTCCAAAAGACCTGAAATATAAACCACCCTTCCACAAAAAAAAGTGTCTCACACGGCTCCGGGGGGTGAACAAAGGCCTTCTGTAGCGAATCGATGCGTTTTTGTAAGAAAAATATCCATGTTCAAAACGTAAAAATCACTTGAATCTAGCTTGCGCTCACTGTTGTAAAATGGAAGCAGTTCTGGGGGAATGACGCATGAGGTCAGCTTTGCGCATGCGCCTCTCAGAAGTGACGCACGCGGAGAGATCGAAACAAAACAACGGTCACGAATTAGAAGTACAAAACGAGGATTTGTAAAGAAGAATCTCGGAGGATTTCGATATAAGCCAAGAGGAGACTGGTTTTCCTTTGCTAAAGTAAGGAAACTTTGCTTCTTTTGGTCCTGTATACAAGCGTTAGTTTTCACGAGACTCACCGGCGCATGCGCAACACTAACCTCATACATCATGCTCCCGGAACTGCTTCTGTGTACAACTGCTGGCGCAAGCTAGATTAAAGTGATTATTACGTTTTGAATATGGATATTTTTCTTACAAAAACGCATCGATTCGCTACAGGAGGCCTTTGTTCACCCCCCGGAGCCGTGTGAGACACTTTTTTTTGTGGAAGGGTGGGTTATATTTCAGGTCTTTTGGACAGAAGCAATGCAACACCCGCTGAGTACAACGATAGAGCTTGAAAGATCAAAGACAATTTTTAATATAACTCCGACTGGATTCGTCTGAAAGAAGAAAGTCATATACACCTAGGATGCATCGAGGGCGAGTAAAACGCAGCCTAATTTTTATTTTTGGGTGAACTAACCCTTTAAGGCTATGAAAAATGTATGACTAATTACTTTAAACAGCAGACCAGCAGTAGTGGTGTGACGGGGGGGAAAAACTGTAAACAATGACAGTCCCATAGACTTACAGCAAGTGTTTTGCATAATGCATAACCGTTTGCGGCATATTGGCCTTTTTTAATATTTGTTTTATTTATTATTTCAATAGACCAGTAGAGTGTTTAAAGCTAGTTTATGTTTCTCAATAATGATGACAATATCAGTATATAATATAAATAATTAGATTAGATTAATTGCCATTCATTTAAGTTAAGTTAAATTCATTTAAGCATAAAACTCTTAAATATTTAATAATATTAATATTCCATGATTTTCAGTGCAAGTGTGTGAAATTTGTATTGTTGAGATACAGATATACTGTATATAGACACAATTTGGTTAATTTATACAAATGAATTAGCATAATCTTTATAATCATAATCATGGTATAATAAAGCTTTAAAATATTTATTATACCATTATTTTCAGTGTAAGTGTATGAAATTTGCATTGTTGACATATTTGTGCATGACATGGCGTTATTTATCATTAAGAATGACCATTTAAGGACACTTCTGTGAATATAAATTTTATACTGTGAATTAATACTCCCCCTTGTTGCATCATAACAGTGGGGAAAGGATCAAGATCATGAGGCTGCTGTGCTCAGTGTAGAGAGGGATAGAAAAGACAAAAATAAATGGACGAGTGATGCAAGGAAAAATGTGTAGATTTAATGCCCTATTAAACCACAAACCCAATTGCAGTCCAGAACTCTGTTCACCTGGACATTAGATGTCTGCTGGTGGCCTGCACTTAGAAGTCAGTCTGAGAGCTTGCAGGAGATATTTTGAGCGGTGTAAGCTGACTGCTGATGATTAAGATAAGATCATATGAATAGACTTCCTCTTTCTCGCTTTTTAGATGAAGGTGTGAATTCTGCAGCTGATTGGTTCAGGACTATTGCTTGACTGTCTCATGATTTGCTGCCCCCACTGCCTTTTTTAGGTGTCTGTGTGTGTTAAAGTGTGAAAGTGTGAGTTAGCACTGACCTATAGTTCATTTGGTTTGACAGAAGCAGGAAATGTGCCTTTCTACTGAGAAAAGTGAAAACTTGAAATAAGTAGCAAAATCGAAGTTCTTAAAGGGATAGTTCACCCAAAAATGAAAATTCTGTTATCATTTACTCACCCTCTACTTGTTCCAAACCTCCATACATTTGTTTCTTTTGTTAAGCACCAAAAAATATATATTTTGAAGAATGTTGGTAACCAAACAGTTGACGGTATCCATTGACTTAGTATGCATGTTTGGACATAATTCCATATTTCCACATGTCAGTTGGCCATATAACTTACTCTATATTAGCATACTGTTTATTGAACTGTTTTATAGTAGCAGTATTACATTTGCATTGTGCCATTGGTCTGAATATGATGACAGTATCTTGGTTGTGTATAATTGCTTAACTATATTCTTGTTATTTCTGCATACTGAAGGTATACCAAATTGTTTTCAGTAACTGTCAGTAACAGTTTATAGGAAACAGTTTCTCCTATTGATGATAAACTGAAAAAAGGTGTAGAAACTGTTCTTCACTCAGAAATTGCAAAAGTTTCTAAAAAAAACTGCTGTAAGTAACACTGATTAAAGCATGAAATTCTAAAGTAGAAAACCTGAATTAGTATTTTTTTGTAAAACAAACTCAAGTAATCTTTGTTTTATCTTCTAATTCAAAGTAATTATTACTATGTACTAGCAAGCAGTACTCTTTTCTAGCACTTTTTTTATTTCATTTGTTTAAATCAAAAATAGTCTGAAGTATTCAATTATTCAATTCATTCAGTTAAGGTCCACAGCCATACTTTTCTTCAAAATTAGTTTTGCACCAAACTAGATTAACAAATTAGTTTTTCATGTAACTTTTCTAACATTTTTGTTTAGTTACCAAATTTGGCAATTGATACTATAGGAAGTACTAAAAACAATATATTGGATAGTTGTGCTTAAGCTGTGTGTTTGGGATTTATATCCCTCTGTCGTATCTGCTTAGTGGCAGTTTAATCCACAATGAGGTGTGTTATGTGTTCCATGTAGCTGCTGTTTTTCCTCTTCTCCAGATGTTTCCTTAATTTTACGTCACTATATTCTCCTCCATTCAGAGAAGCCTGTGCCTTGCTTCCCTTCGTGGCATTCAGACTGAGCTGTCCCGGTGAAGGGGTCTCAGAGACTTAAGAAAATTATATTAGAACAAAGACAGAGGAAGAGATCAGGAACAGGAAAACCATTTCCAGCACATGATGCCAATCATGAAACAGATGGAGGTTTTGGCTCAAAAGACGGATCAATGGTGTTGCGGGTGTTTGTTTGCCAGCCCTTGAGAAAAAAGACACTATTTCCAATGGTTGACACGCAGACTGCTCGGCTAATGAAAAGATAAAAAGGAATAGTTCACCCTAAACTGACAATTCTGTTATCATTTACATATTACTATTCATGTCGTTCTAAACCTGTATGACTTTCTTTCTTCTCCAGAACACAGAAGAAAGCATTTTGAGGAACACTGAGGTGTAAAGCGTTATTTTAGTATTATTGAGATGCAATAGAAAATAAGAATTGTTGCCTTGGCAACTAAAAGAAAACTCTGTGTTCCACAGAAGAAAGAAGGAAGTCATGCATGTTTTGTGTAAAATGTCCCTTTAAGAACGTGTTTGTTCGTTCCCCTCAGCTTCTGAGATGTGTGCATGATGAATTGCTAGAAACCCAAACAGCATTTGATAATTGAATTGCTTTGCCTTTGATGCGATTCAAGTGAGATATATAGTGCATGTCTTTCCTTTCATCCATATAAAAACCACAGAAGAGGAAGTTTTTTTGGTCTAGAATTATAATAATCATATGCATTGGTAAAACAATCCTCATGACAGCATTCATTTATCCCACAAAGTGCTTTTACATCATAGCACATGATAACTAGTCAGTTCAGCATGACTGTGACACCATTGAGTAAGTAGGCCTTGAATAACCATGCAATAATAATGATCATAATATTAAAACTGCTTTTCATTTTGGTTTGCTTTACACAATCTAACTGAACTACATGTCGGTGCATGTTAGTATGTCGCTTCGGTCACTGCTCTCCTCTCAATTATGTCAGAGTCATATTTACTGCAGTCTTCTCATCTTCTCTTTCCTCACAAGGAGGGGAACTTCCTCAAAAACATGTCAACATCACATGGGAAAAACAACAGCCTAAACAGACCAGAAACTGAAATGAAAAATCCCAAGCAATGTTAGCGATGAGAGTGAATAATGTTTAGGGTCCGAGGGAGCAGATAATCTGTGTTTAGGAGGATGTGCGCTCGCCTTAAGCCGAGCAAAGACCGTAAACAAAGTGGTTAAACAGCACGTTGACACACCATCCACTGGCTGTGAAACCACTGGCCGACAGTGTGTGCAGTGGGTGGGGTTGTTGCCAGGGAGGCAACAGGGTTTGTAATAGTTGTAAAGCAGAGAACAATACACAAACAGATATTAATCCATCTCCCTTGAGGAATACGGTCTGTTTACTTCTGAGGAGCAGACAGGAAAACATAGAAAAGGGTGACATGTTTTACTTTTGGAAGTGTTTCAGAATTATTTTTAGCTACTGTATATTGGGCACCTACAGCTATTTTTTTAATTGAGGGGTCTACCTGTGACTCTTGGGGATTTTTGAGCCTCGTGCATTGAATGTGATCTCTGACGTGTGACTAGGTCATAAGCACATACCATGATGCACAAATAACTGCTGTGTATATATATATATATATATATATATATATATATATATATACAGTGACATGTCAACTGTTTTGATTCTCATCTGTTCTTGAATTTCTTTAGATCGCGGCATGATGTGTTGCTCTTTAAGCATGCTTCACTTTGTCAGACAGGTTCTATTTAAGTGATTTCTTGATTCAACAGGTCTGGCAGTAATCAGGCCTGGGTGTAGCTAGTGAAATTGAACTCAGCTTTCTAAAATAATGTGGTTAATTGCAGTTCTTTCATGATTTAACAGGAGGGGGCAATTAATTTTTCACGTAGGGCCAGGTAGGTTTGGACAGCTTTTTTCCCTTAATAAATGAAATCATCATTTAAAAAACTGCATTTTGTATTTACTTGCATTATCTTTGTGTAATATTAAAATGTGTTTGAGGATCTGAATCTTTTAAGTGTGATAAATATGCAAAAAAATAAGAAATCTGGAAGGGGGCCAACACTTTTTCACACCACTGTATATTAAAAAAATAAATTTTTAATTCAAAAAATCTTAGTATCATGCTTTACTGTCAGAAGGAATTTCCTTTTCTTTTAATCAAATGTTCTTCAGCATTTGTTCTGTTATGCCACTTCTGTCTTCATATTATTTGTTTGATTCTGATAAGCTCTTCTCCTGATTGTTTACACTGTTTTCAAGCTGGAGGTCAGTTTCTAGGAAGTTGAAACATCTGTGAGCTGTTTTTGGCCTTGAACTTGCTCTGAAGGATTCAGTGTGGGATTTGAGGTGGTTGCCATTATTAAGTTTGGCAGGAGATTTCATCAAGACTGGAATCACTTTATTTTCTGTACTCAGTTTATTATTTAGTTCATTAATCAGCACAAAGGCGTACATTCCAGTAATATGGACAAATAAAAGAATGTAAAATAACATTTAAAAGATATTCTAAAACCTGCCATTTTGCATAAGAAATGCATTTAAAACTGAAAGAAAACAATTGTACAGTAACCCACCCAATGAGTCAAAAAACAAGTCTTTCCTTGTCTGGAAATTATTGTGAACTTTCACGCTGGTGGAGCAAAGAAAGTGTACTGGTGAACGCTGAATGACTTGATTTGTTCAGAATTGAAAATGCTGACTCACAGTTCATAGAACCAGACGTAATCAGAATTAGTGGATGTATGCCGCTTCACATTATTCCGTTTTACAGGCATTACAAACTAATACATAGTTTAACGCTTGACACAGGGAGAATCCAGCAAACTTTTTAGCCTCTTGATGGGGGTTCGGTTTATAACATTGATTTCTCTTTTATCTAATAAAACCATGTGTCATCATTTATATGAGCAGTTGGCCATTGCACAACTAAAGGAATCTGTTTTGTCACCTTGTTAATACCACATACCGCATACTTCAACTCCTCTGTTAGCATACTGGGTGTTGTCTCGAACGTCACACATGCTGCTTTCAATTACCATATTGTGCATGAATCTTAAATATGCGAGATCTCACATATCTGTGACATAAACTGGCCGTCAAAGCAGTGTGATGTGTTAAGGTATATTACTACGCACAGGTTGTATAGCTCATGTCACTGGTTCTCTCTTTTGACTGTCCCCTTGCTTTTCACCGTATCTTTTTCTCTCCATCCTTATCCCCCCCCCCCCCCAACCTGACGCTCCCCCGGTGGGGTCAACCCTCCCCTGTAAAAGTGCAAATAGAGTGACGCCCTGGATGATCAGCTCTGCTCACGCCGCGCCGGGCTGAACCTCAGCCCAGACTGTCTGCAAATTAGAGAAATTAGCCCAGTGAAAAGAGAGGCACACTTACGCCATGCGGCCCACATGCGTCTCAAAAATAGCCACAAGAGCCATATGGCAGCCAATTTACTGAGTGTTTCACTCCATGGGGGAAGATGAGTAAAATGGACACTCTGAGATACGACATTTAAATGCAGTTGGTGTTAATCAACATGGTAGAGATGGTCAATGTTTAATATTGGTTTAAATGTAAAATGTCCTTTCCAGTATTACATAGACTGTAGGAAATTGTTTGCCTGAAGTCAAGTTATTAATGTGTGATGAACAGTTTCAATTATTTCTGTAGTCATAGAAGAGCATTTTTTAAAGGTGAATATGATGATTGACATAAGTAATCTTACTTTTTATGGGCAGAAGTTCAGTAACAATCCAAGTTCTATATTAGGTGGTGAAACACAAGGAAGAGAATTTCCACAAAGATTCCTAACATGAAGCGATTCTTTCACTTCGTTCTGAAGCGTGAATTCATAGCATGCAAATATTTACATCCCCACCCACCCCAAAAGTTCTGCTGAATGCCACTCCATACCACATTTTATTCAGAGTTACAGTGGTGTCCAAACATTTTTATTTTTTATTTGAAATGATATTATCACCATTACTGTTTGAGTGATGATTATGCTCTACAGCATGATTTGAGAAGAAATTAGAAGTAGTGCACAATCTGAAATATTTCTTATATTTCGTATAAATATCTAAACATTCTTAAATCAAGATACATTTATATTTTAGCAAAATGACTTAAGATATTAAGTGTTTACTGAAAATGTATTGTTTTTTTTACTGCCAGTGGAGTATAAAAAACTTGATTCAAAGTTTATTTTTCTCATTTCATTGGCAGATTTTTTTTCTTGTTTTAAGCAAAAAAAAATTCAAGACTTCTCAAGTAAATGTATCTAGATTGTAAGAATGTTTAAATATTTGTATTTGAAAACAAGACTGCAAATAATTTTTTCTTCATATTTAAATAATGAATTATTAGAATTTTTATTTTAAAAATAGGCTCATTATTGGACTGTAACTCTTTTCATGCTGTTTGAGTTCCCTTTTTTTTTTAGACCGCTGCTTACTGATGCCCATGGGTCTTCATAGTAGGCCTGATGAATTTACATGGTCCGAACGTTCCAGGTCAGAACTGATGAGTTTAGACTGGACCGAGGTTTCTGTTTCAGAATTTGTGCATGTGGCATCCTGACAGAGGGATGAAACCCTTCAGACAGGTGTTTGAGAAGCTCCTCAGTTTGACCTGCTTTGTTTCCTGTCTCCGTCTCTTCCACTACTGGCCACAACAGAGTATCACACACCAGGCCAGGTCTAGATCTAGGTCACAGAGGTGCTTGTAGCATGTGTGTGTTTGAAGGGAGGGGGGTCTAATTGGGTTAGGACCAGATTGCTCATTAAGAGTCCATCCAAGCAAAAGTCCATTGGTGTGTTTTCAGTGATCCAACCATCTGTTTTTACTCAGTTGTCCAACTGCATTCAGATTGTCCAAGACAATCCTTTGTCTGCTGAAGGTGTTGATGTGTACGTTTGGGCTTGCTGTGTCCGAAATACTTCCAGTGTCCCAATTGGATCACCTTTGACTAATCCTGGCGGTCACATGATTAAAGCCAGATGCTGATTGGTTAGTCTTTGCAACTCAAAAGTCTGGCACAGCTCAGCGTGGACAGTCTGAGTAACAGTAGGCAACGGACAAGAGAGTTTGAAATATCAGAGGGGAATTGCTGTTGGAAGATTCTTTGGAATTTATGGAAACTGGAGAGAAATCAAACAAGATGACAGAGTGACTGGGCAACAGAAAAGCAGAGATGACCTAACCAAAGATATTGAGGATGCAACAGCTGAATGAATGTGAAGTGAGTTTGGAAATTTTTTTTTATTATTATTTATTTCATTCATAGAAAGAAAAAAAATCTGATTTAGTCAAAATGAGATCACCAATGAATATGAAATAATTACCTGTACAAAGCTTAAAAAATACTCCTAGTTCTGGCCTACAGACACAATAGCGCTAAATGTTATATGTCAGTGACTACACTCATAAAATAATACAGTACATTTGTCATAAAAGTCAGGGTTATCACATTTGGCATCATACTTCTTACATCTGTGATGTCTAATTTATTCTCATTCATGAATTACTCATCTAATTGTTTTATGTGATTATACATAACAATCGTTAATGTGTGTTTCTGGCTAGGTGTATGTTTCATTTCTAGCCACATAAATGGTTCACAGTATAAAAATACATTTATATTGTATTGCAACAGACAAGTATATTGTATTATGTAAGGTGTGTATTGCGATCCATTGTACACCTGAAAGGAAATGTGTATGTCTAAATACATCTTTTGGGTTTTCTTTAGATCTTTAACTAACAAATAAAGCAAAAGGAGGACATCTCCAACAGAGAACCAAAGCAACACAAACCAAAGGAGAATATACCAAACGGCTTATACAAGAAAATCTACAAAAAAGATACCGCAGAGAAGCAACTGAAAAGGGAAAGAGAGAAAATGAAGTTGGAGGCATCTCTAGAGGACATGAGCGAGTGGAGGGAGGTAGACTTTGCACTGAACTGCACCTACATCGTCCAAGACCAGGCATCCGAACCCAGCTTCAGCCTTCCCAAAGCCATGACCTCCATTCCTCGGAACCTCACCTTCCAGTACAGCGCTGACAACCAGGTACAATAGCCTGCCGCTTTAGCTGTGTACACTACATTCCCAATTCCTTTATTTCAACATACGTTTGATTCCTCATTATTTAATAAACACTTGTTGCCTAAAGCAGCTTGTGCAACACTGCTTTCACTTTATATGCTTTCCTGGAGCAGATATTAACAAAACAGATTCAGATAGTGCATAGGTGCTACTGAATTGGTATTGTCTTGTCAGAAAAAAAAAACAAAGTCATTTCTGATACTGTTTTGTTGCAAACATATGAAGGTGTTTCAGTTCCTCAGGTTCACCTCTGTCTGAGCCTAGATACCTAACCATTAAGCCGTAACCCTTTAGATGTATAAAAATAAAGTTCCATGAAAAGGGATTGTTCAATTCAAAGTATCAGATACTTCTTGACATCTTTTCGAACTGTATGAGGGCCCTGGGAGGTGTGGTTCAGTAGGTCAGTGTGACGATGACACAGCCATTGGCAGGTCAGGGATCAGGCAGGTAGAGGACCTATGAGGTAACAGCTTAATCACATTAACTCTTTCTCTACCTGACATTCACACACTCACTCTGCTTTCAGTGAGCTTTCACATTGGCTATCCATTTGTTTTTTGTTGGTGTGCGTCTCAGAAGGTTATATTACATCGCTTTCTGTAATATTTTTTTTGCAGTTGAATTACTCCGTTGTCCTTGGCATCCACACGATACTTTTAATTTAAACCTTCATCTTAACTCAAATCAATATATCTTTCATAAAAAATATCAGACTTATTTTTCATTAACGGTTATTTTAACCAGTCAAATTTCACAATAAACTCCTTTAGGATGATACCTGAATAATCTGTTGGGTTTATTTTGTGACTGTGTCTTACTTATTTACCTTTAACTGTGGCGTATCTAACAAACTTCGTAAATTTAGTATTAAAATAAGATTACTGCAGTGCTGTCAATAAAATTTAACCATGGCTGCATTATTAAAAATTCTCTATTTCTGTTTTTTGATCATTGTCCTTATCTCTATCTCTTTCTTGTTTAAACACATTTGACTGTGTCATTCTTCACACCTTTGCTATGGTTTCTTTTGCGTCTTCATGCATTTTGTCACTGCTCTGTTTGTCTTCTGCATGATCCAATTTCCCTCCTTCGCAGGTGAAAGTCAGTTCCTCTTTCAATTGCCCCTGCTCTTTTTAAAGGTGTGAAATTGTGGTCATCAGCTCAGGGAGGATGCATACGCACACATGTACATATACTGGTCTATCTCAACAAAATATGCTAAGACAGAATGTGTTAACATTTTTCAGCTTGTGTTAAGACCTCAAGGTTAGCCAGATATTAAAATTATGTTACTTACTGATTTTCTTTCTTCCGTCAAACACTGAAGGAGAGGTTTTGTAAAATGTTCACGCTGCTGTACTCCATACAGTGAATATATATGTGTGTGTGTGTGTGTGTGTGTATATATAGTTTATTATTTTTTATTATCATTTGGTCTGCACTAAATAGTTTCTTTCTCTTCCCCTTTTCTTTCACAAACTCTTTTATGTCTTTGGTTTATATTCTCATTCTCATCTTTTCCCACGCTGACTCTCCTTTTTTAAGCATGGAGATAAAAACAACGATACAACAACATATTTCCTGTCATGATAGATTGAGGCACAACTAGAATCGCTGTCAGACACATATATAAAAAAAACTTTTACTAACAGCTGATCTCTGTAATCGCACTAGTTGAAATTTACAAATACTTCGAGAGCCATTACACACTTCCCATTTCTGTGCAAGCTATTCCTCTTGTCTCTGCTGATTCTGTCAAAAGCATTGCTCTTACGTTGTAAATGGCATTAGCATAGTGACCAGGGTGCTAGTCATCCGCTAGATGGTTTCTGTGATGCATACGCACACATTCCAAAGATTTTGTATTTGTGAAAGTCTGCGTTTTGCTGCTTTAATGTGTCGTTAGTGCGTTACGACTGCACGTTCTGTTATCTCTCGACTGTTGTCTGATTTTAGCAGCTAGCAGATGCTGATACAATGAGCATTAAACACTGATACTTTTCTTTACATTTTCCTTTTATTTCAAACTGAAAGCTAAATTGGAACTAACAAGATAGAAGTTTTTAGAAGGTGTTAGCGGGCAAAGGCACAAATTTAAACAGTCATGCATCAAAGGGGGCGTATAAACAATGCTCCCTGACCCTTAGTTTGAGAAGTGTGCCTAACTAAGGGGGGCACGTGGCAGATGGGGTGATCTATGCCAGGGTCAGGAAGGACACAAACGCGCAAATGCACACACTTGCAGAATCTCAGCCGAAGGATGTAGGTTAAGCTTGACTGATTAACTTTTGTTTGGACCGAAGATCCTTGGACAGCTTGGGGTGGGGGGGTCATGTTTGGATGGAGGGTTGAGTGCTTCAGCATGTGCATTGGGGTGGCGTGGTGCCGTTGGTCTGACACTCACTCCCCTACCCCCTTCCCTTTACTCCCTAAACCCTCTCTGAGCAGTTAATCACTAAAGACCTACCAATTAGTCACGCAACACTAACGATGCACAATTCTACTGTCGCCACAGCTTTCGTCTCCAGCCAATAACTGTGCCCCCCAAACTATCCTTCCTGTTGGTGCTTCTTGGAACACATCATTCCTTCCTATTGCCTCAAATCTAATTTCAACCATCATAACTATGCTTTAAGTGGACTTTTCATCTAAAATTGTTGCATGTAAACTTATCATAAGAGTTAAATAAGTGCAGGAGTGGCTTGATGATATAAAGGGGGCAACTGATCCCCACACCACAGTGTGACCTATTTACAGGCCTACTTTCTGGTTTCTACAGAGCATTGAGAGTGGACCACCTGTTCCATTTTGTCTTCTATTTTCCCTCTGCTTCCTTTTTTGTCTTTTTAGGACCTCAGACAGGATTGTTTGTCAATACCACACAACTTTTGTCAGCAGGGTCAAATGGGTCAGGCGTTATTGAGGACAGCTGTATGTTTCTAGGTTAGGGTCCAAGTAGAGCAGGGAAAGTATAAGTCTATTTATTTACTTAACTCATTAACCTGCGAGGATAGTGTGCTACCTTAGGTCACCTATGAAGCTTACCAACCAAGCACGCCTCATTGAAATCATGCAATGCAATTTCCTGTTCAAAGTGAATAGATCAATAATAATTTATTTTTATTCCTCCCTGAATAAGTTGGTTCACAAGTGCCACTCTTCATTCTTGCAGGTGACTGGCGTTTTTAGCAAAGAGTACATACCTCAAGGTACACGATTCGGACCTCTTCAAGGAGTTATTCACACCAAAGAAAATGTGCCCCTTCAGACCAACAGGAAATATTTTTGGAGGGTAAGTGACTTCATTGTTGATCTAATCTTTCACCGAGTCTACTGAGTGAAAAGCTGCCAAACCAGTCATGACTGACTTTCCAGAGAATTTTAGCTGAAAGGAGCCGGAAGCGTATTCATTCATGCTCAAATACATCCAAATATGCTTTGGTTTCTTCAACACAATTGTCTTTTTCAAATACTCGCTTAAGTTCAGATGCACACATGCACTAAGAGTAGTTATTCCTATTAGGCTTAGTTTGCTGAACACTCAAGAGGTTACTTGGAAAACACAGAGGAAGCTCTGAGAGATCTTATCCTGTTTGTTGTAGATTCCTGCTTTGTTCTCATACAATGGTTTACTCAGCAGAAGTTACCAAGTATAGCTATTTCGAAACCATTTGACAAAAACGCAAAGAATAGCGCAAGTCTTTGGTTTGTGGACAGGTTTTAGAGAAGTCGGGATTCCTGCACAGAGACTGAGTGGCAGACGCACACACACACAATCACTTTCTTTTCAGTTCTTACATTTCTGTTGTCATATCAGCATGCAAGTGAACTTCAGTCTCTTTATCTCCCTGCCAAGGGCACTAGATATATCTGTGTGTTTGTTTGTGTTTATATGTGTGGCTGTGCTCGTGTGAGGGCATACATGCATGCAGGCACGAGTGTGTTTGACATTCGTGTGTGTCACCGTGGGTTTTCTTAGTCTGAGCTGTCCTTTTCTTTTCTCCGTTTCCTGTAAATCCATACTGACTTCCTGTTGCCATAAAGCAATGAAATGACACAGCATGTCACGTGACCAAAGGCAGGTGGACGGATGTGAAGAGCAGACTGTTCGTGTGGGTGAAAGTGTGTTTGTGTTTATGAGTCTTCAAGGGTGTAACTGCTAAAAGGAGTGTCTGCGATAGGGGACTTAACATGCCCTGGCACATCTCAGCAGTGAATTCCCCCATATACAAATTAGAATAAAAGTGGGTGGAGACAGGGGAGGAGAAGCGCGTGTGACTGGCAGCATGTGTAGAACGTTTTGACACCCAGCGCTTTATAAAGAGCTTGACATCATTGACACACAAAGTTAGTCACACATTTTCTGCGGGACAAGCCACACACACACACACACACACACATAAACTTTCACAGGTTAGAAGACACAGAGGAATTGATATAAACAGCTGTTTGAAGAGTGTTCTGTTCATGGCAGAGGTGAAGAATAATTTGTAACAACTTTATTTAAAACGTATTTACATATTGTCACTGAAATCAATGTATAATGTGTTGTTTGTATAATGTGTTAATTTTTATTTTTTAAAAGATCAAATTTTAAAATTGTAATGTTTAATTATGATGGCATTGTTAACATTGCAGACTAGCATGAAGCATTAACGTGATTTCCTTTCTCTCCATCCAGATCTACAGTGGTGGACGCCTACACCACTTCATTGATGGCTACGATGTCCACCGCAGCAACTGGATGCGGTACGTCAACCCAGCACGATCGCTGGCCGAAGAGAACCTGGTGGCCTGTCAAAACGGCCAGGAGATCTTCTTCTACACCATCCAGCCCGTGGAGCCCAAGCAGGAGTTGTTGGTGTGGTACAGTCCGGAGTTCTCCCAGAGACTGTGCGGCCAGCAAGAGCAACCAGACAGTCTGAAGCCAAGTGAGTCATGGGCTCTGGAATTATCCCACATTATTTGGCACTAGGGAGGGAAAAACTGGATAAAATGTTGGTTTTTATGTAGATAGTTTTTTCCTTTTAATTTTATTTCTTTATTGCTTTCTCTCTGGCTTTTTTGAAACTATGGAATTATTAGTCACCTGAGTTATCTTTGTATATTGCCCCTCCTGTGCACTCTCACCCAAGATAATGTTTATACTGTGCCTGGTCTCTGTCTTTTCCTCTATTTCTGAATCAGGTGACTTTTTAATGCCTTTATTCTAAAAGATCAGCAATTAAATGGGCACCCTCAGTTCTTCTGTGTACATTATTTATGCTGATATTCAGGGAGGATGTTTATTTTAACTTTTTTTTTCTTGTGGCAGTGTCTTATATAGGTTTGACCATTATGATATTATGCCACCAATAGCAACATTCATCACACAGTTACGGTGGTACCAGGCTTTTATTCGTTGATAAGTCTGTTCTAAAAAAATTGTTACATTAGTTTGATCTAATATATAATATAACACTACACACACAAACACACACACACAATATGATAATTAATTTTGATTCTTTAAATGTCATTTGAAACTCTAGAGGTAGTAAGCAATGAAAGTGACTGTAAATGAAACTGTTTATGAATGTGTATGATCCGTAAGTATGAGTAAGCATGTGTATGTTTATGACAAAATGATGGACCCTCTGGATTTTCTATCTAAGGAGATGACATGCGATACTCCCTATGTCACATTGATTCAATCTCACACTGGCACTGTGCTATTTCCTGTCTTATTCACTCCTCGGAATGTATGTATGTCTATGTGTTCATTTTGTGTGCTGTTATTAAGGACCATTACCTGAGTCATGTTGACACGTATACTCCTCTCACTGGTGATGCTTTCACTGAACAATTACACCTGATTATTAAATATCCCTCTTTAGAAAGTCAGGCACTGTGAAGCACATTAGCCTTTTCAGAGCCATTTTTTTCAATTAATATCATTCAGTCTGCGTTAACAAGTTTTACTTCCTGTGTGAGGTTTAAAGAAATCTGTATATTCAGTTTTAGAAAGCGTAATATTACATCATTTAAATTTTTTATGGACTTTGGCATAAATATAGATTAATTTCTTAGAACACATCTGCTGATACTTAGTCTAACATAAAACATAGTAAATGTCTGTTGCTTCTGTTCATCTGTGTTCCTCCATTGTTTAGATTTTAGAATTTGTATTAATGTTTGTAAGTTGCTTTGTGCTGTTGTGCTCTTCAAAGTTTCAAATATCCATTTTCACTTTCCTCGCGGTAGTTAGGAAATACCTAGACGATGCCTGTAAATGTTGCACCAGATTGGTTTACATCAGGTTTGAGGAAACAAGCTTTGACCACAAGGGTTATAATATGTTTGTGTAATCTTCCCATTGCTGTGTGACACAGATGAGCCTTGTACTACTCTCCATGATTTAGCATGTTTTGTCTGAGTCACCACAAAGGTTACTGAAAAAAGCTAGCTGTTGTGGCTTTGTTTTTACAATCTCTAGAGTGAAAGGACAGTAATAATTTGACCTTATCTCGATTTCCTTTATAACAGTAAGTAACAGTTAGTGCTAAAGTGGTATTGTAGGATTTTTCCCATGGTTGAGGACATCTGCTGTTATAGTGAGTCAGAGTATTTTCTGAGTGAGAACTATTGGCGTCACACGAGGCTCCTTTCTTCCGACACATACATATGCCCCTCCACCTCACAAACATACACACCCACACTGCGAACACCCACACGGTTGTAATCTAGGTGCTACGTGAAAGCAGTACTATCTCTTTGTCAAAAAGAAACCAGTCAGATATCTTCTGCCTGTCAGCTTTAAACTGAAAGAGCTTCCATTTACCATAAGTGAGCATTTGAGGAGGATGGTTATGAGTAGGTGTATCACATACAGGCATACAGGCCTGTTCGATGGGTGACCGGTCTGTTGCTCTGCAAAGACTTTGACCTGCTTGGTCAATTTCAGCGACAGAAGATTTGTTGAATGTGAAATGGGTTGAGTCTCAAACAAGACTTCCCACACCAGTTTCATACTTGGATTCTCACCTCTGCTGTCTGTCAGCATTCACACTACAACTTACACTGTGTGACATTTTTTTTCTCTCTCATTCTCCAGAGTACATACCTGATTTTGAGTATCAGAAGCAGCCCCTACCTCAGTACACCTACTACCCTAAACAGCCCCAAAGCCCACACAAACTTCAAAGTGAGGGACAGGAAGATGAAGTGGACGAAAAGATCGATGTAGAGGTTATTGAGAGGGACACGCCACCTGACACACCGGATGAACAGGTGGTGGATTTCAGCAAGAAGATCCACAAAGCTGCTTCACCAGAGCCTGTCTATTCTCCACATCCCAACCAGAAAGAGATGAACATAAGAATTCACCCATATCCCGCCCTGTCCCCACCGCAAGACCTCCCTCTCCACTTACACGGCCTCTATGGTCATCGAGAAGGTCTGATCTCATACCCTTCATTGCCCTCACCTAGACCCCTGCAAGCTCCATATCCCTTATTACCACCATACAGTCCTCATTATTCACGTCTGCTGTTGCCTCCATACTCCCCTCCCTTCCCTTCCATGTTGCCCTCAAAAGGGGGTCTCCGGTACAACGGATTCCTGGGTAGTGATGGCTTGCCCTACCCTTCCATACCCCAACCAGGTCTGTTACCAGTTACACTGCCCTATCCTACCCCACTTCATGGAAGTCTGAAGGAAAGAATCCCAAATACTCCACCCCGAGGAGCCCCTGCAACACCCGAACTCTCACCTCAGCCAAAGCAATCCCCTCAGCAAACGTTCCAGAAGCCTCTCTCTGAATATGAAGAGGCCATCAACCTCAGCCTGGCTACACCCAAGAGCATGTCACCTTCATCCTCGTCCTCTCCACCAGCACCTGGGTACAAGTCTCTCCCGTACCCACTCAAGAAGCAGAATGGCAAAATCAAGTATGAATGCAACATTTGTCTCAAGACCTTCAGTCAACTGTCCAACCTCAAAGTGAGTAGAATGTACATGATTTAGAGTGTTGTTTTTGAAAGATATGGAACTGAGTAAGACTAAAGAGTATGTATGTTCATTTTAAAGGTGCACTTGAGGGTCCACAGTGGAGAGAGGCCATTCCAGTGCAACTTGTGCAAAAAGAGTTTCACCCAACTAGCCCACCTACAGAAACATCACTTGGTCCACACAGGCGAGAAACCCCATGAGTGCCAGGTGAGTGTATATGCTGTGAAAGAAAATCAAGATAAAGGGCATCAGATGACAGTTATACTCTGTTAACATGCAATGACACACACACAACATTGCTTATTTCTGACAGAAACTTTACCTTGTCACTCCTGTTTCCTTTAAGAGAAACGCTTTGTTGTACAGTAACTAGAGAGGGTGTGACAGTGGCGTCAGCCTGTGCTACTCATTCATCTTGACCACCGAAAATAAATACAGTCCTTTAGTGAAAAAACACGACTGGCTCACTGTCTACATACCAAAGCAACAACAAGGCAATTGTATAAGGCAGCAGAGAGGTTGCCTTCTGTTCTTGTCTGCTGCCTCTTGTTTGCTTTTGAATTACAGGATCTTATAATATTCTCTTTGAATGTCTACAGGTGTGCCACAAACGCTTCAGCAGCACCAGCAACCTGAAAACCCACCTACGCCTGCACTCTGGGGAGAAGCCATATCAGTGTAAGCTGTGTGGGGTGAAGTTTACCCAGTACATTCACCTCAAACTCCACCGTCGGCTGCACAGCTCCCGTGACCGACCCCACTCCTGCCAAGCCTGCACTAGGGGCTTCATCCATCGCTTCTCTCTGAAACTCCATCAGCGCTCCGGCTTCTGCCCCGCTGCCCGTCCTGAAATCCCAGAGCTGAGGCAAGCAGCAGAGATGGTAGAGCGCTTTGATGCCAGTCAGGAGGCTGAGGCACTGCCTGAGAGTGCTGGAGAGGCTCAGGTGGATGCTGTCTTGGAAAAATGGTTGGCTATAACTTTGGAGAGCAGTGAGGGGAAGGAGGACGTTGGATTCCTCAAAGCTTTTGCTGTAGTACCTCATGGGGTAACCGCCATGGGTCATCACCAAGAGAGAGCCAGCGTGGTACACTTCAACTACCGGCCCTCTATAAAGACTGAGGAGGTGTAGATGAGGGAAAATGTTGAAAGGATGACATATAGCTTGTTCAGGTCTTCCAGAAACCCAAAAAATTGCTATCTATGCACAGAGTATTCCCTAGTTGACACCAAAAATCAGAGAGAAGATGCGTAAACCAAGCCAATTAAAGCCGCACCAAACAAAGTGTTTCCAAAGACTTGAAAATTATGTCAAGTGATTGCACTTCTACCCTCTGACCTGTTATAGAATGAAGATGTGATTATAATGTCCTCATACTTCAGCTGGTTTTCAAACCCATGTGAAAGTCTATTTGTGTGAGTTTGTCTTAACTTATTGTTGTTGTTGTTTTTTCTTATTTGAGCACTGTATCAAATGTTTTAATACTTGTTTATATGTGTCCTTCTCTTTTTTATGTTTTTTTTTACTTCTTTAATTCTTTAAAAAAAATACAGGGATTCTCAGGAATAATGTGTTAATCCCACTATGGACACTATGTGACAGTCCCAAAAGGACTGGATTTTCCCGTCCATTCCATTCATTGTGGATGCGAATGTGTACAGTATGAGTATGTGTGTATGATTTTACCTGGTGTTAAAAAATTCTGGACGTAATCCTTGTATGTACTGTCAGTATCTTTTCAAGGGATGATTCACTGTAGATTGTAATGATAATATGGCAGAAGAAAATGTTTGGTTTTCTCTTCAACAAACAAGTCCTGAACCCTTTTGACATTGGAAAGAGAACATGCCTCAGTTTTAATTTCATATTTAAAATAAGAGAAAAATTCTTTGTTTTCTTAGTTATATTGTTACTTGGTTGTGTCTACCAATGTTTACTGTTGTCTCTTTAATCCAAACAAGTATTGTTAGCACTATGAAAATGATCAAATCAATGTAGCTGGAACTGAATTTGCCAATCATGAAGATTGCAATACTTTTTTATAGACTACAGAACTACAGACACAACAGTACCTCATACTAAAAAGTTAAATGGTCAGGTTCATATTTTATGCTTTTTTAATTTATTTGATATCAGCACAGGAACAAGCAGGAACTAGATCCAAGTGCAGGATATTTGATTGTTAGCTACAGCCGGGTTTAGAAACAAGACGGTTCCATTACTTAGTGACTTTTGTACAGTGACTTTTAGTGTTTCTTTTGTTATCCTAGTTTATTTTTTGACTCCGTCCAAAAGATGTTGATACTTTATATGTGAGAACCTATTTTTGACAAACTTTTATAATGTAGCACATTAAACATTACTTGTCTAAGACCTCACTCTTTCTGTCTTATGCTGTTAATGACTTAACTATGTCACCCACACACTCATACAACACCCATCAGGCTTATTCGTTTGAAAGTCCCACACAAAAGTTGATCTCTGTGGTCGTATTTCTAGAAAGTAGAGGAACTGAAATCGTTGCTCATCAGCTAGGACTGATCAAAAATGCCTACTATCACATGCAACACTGTTTTTCATTTTGACATGAAAAAAAAAATAAAACCACCTTCAACCTTTACCTACTCTTACTTATAGTGGAATTTACAGTAAAAACATAGTTTTGGTTTCAAATGAACTCCTCTTAGCTATTATATAATAAAAGATGATAATAAGTCATGTTTAATGGCTGAAGAAACTTTGACATCAGTTCAAGTTAAATTTTGACTTTCTGAAGCACCTAAATGCTGGTTAGCCCCGCTCCAATAAAACAAAACAAATTTTGTTGAACTATACAGTTGTGTTCAGAAGAGCTTTCAGTTATATAACTATGTAAAATTAACTTAGTTCTACTATTTGTGAAACTGGAGGTTAATATGAAGCAAAGCACTGATTTGAGTAACTTATCTGGCAGTTTGTCATGCTCAGTCACCATTCCCACACAATGCTGACCTGTACTTTTACTAAACCGCTCTTCTAGTCTCTATCAGCAGGTAAAACTGTGGTATGATCAACATAAATGTCAGGAACGGAAGACAAAGCAGTTACAGTAAGTAATGCCTCACATCTTCTCCGTCCTCTCTGAGTACAACGCTTATCTGTTTCCTTTTGTCACTGGCTCCCCTCTTCTCCCCTCAAGGGTGCACACATGAAGGGAGAGTCCCACGCCACACACACACCTCAGACCAGAACAAACACACCTCAGCAGGGTATGTGTGAGAGAACGACAGACAACAAGTGAGAGAGACTACATCTGTCATTGACAGCATGACAAACCACCACTTTGAATACATCTTAGGAGAAGTTGCAAGAGGCCCTTTTATGGCAGAAAAGAAAGAAACAGAGAGAAGCATGTGAAAACACACCACCGAGAAAGAAAGAGTGGAACTTGACTTGCTGTAAATGACATGACACATGAGTTGTGTGTGTGTGTGTGTGTGTGTGTGTGTGTGTGTGTGTGTATGTGTGTGTGTGTGTGACATGTTCAGAGTATTTGCATTGCCTTCCTGTACAGACTTAAAACTTCATGCATTCAGTAATTGCTAGTAAGTCATTCTCTGAAACCCAGAAGCTTAGTTCCTGTCAACAGTGGCCAGCGCAGCACTGGGCCAAAAGTAGTTTAAATGCATAAAACATAGTGTTGTTATCTCAAGAATGTACATAACCTTGATGGCATGCAATATTTATGTTCATTTTGTTCAAGAATTAGTTGATAAGTGTATTGAGTACACTGTAAAGTTAGAGATTATTCGACAACATTTTACACCATTTCAGTCTTTCTACTTAAAAAAAATTCAAATTTAATTCAATGTTTTACTTGCAGTTTCTTTGTAATTATTTGTGAAATTTCCTAGCAATTTCTAAATGGAACTGGGTTTAAAGCAAATCCTATCTTTTTTATTCTAAGGGAAAATGTATATGAAACCTAGAAAACAATCAGTTTTTTTCCATTTAATTCATGTTAACATGGCTTTAATCCTGTGCTTATTAGGTAAAGAAATGTGATGTATGATTGCTAACATGTGGAAAGGTTTTAAAATGTAATATGTTTCAATTGGGGCGAAACAATTTTAAAAAGCACATCAAAGATAACTGGTTTCGTAGTTGACCTACTATAAGCCTTCAAGGACTAGTTCACCTAAAAAAAAATAATATTGTGTTAAAAACTGATTTTACACATCCGTTTGATGTTATTATGCTATATTAATGTAATTAACTGCCTACTTACAGAAAGACTTGTGTAATTTGAATACTAATGACAACATTCACGGGCTATTGGCCAGATTGGCTGCTTTCCATTTGACTTCTTTCTTGTCTTATCCATAAATCACTTTGAACTGCAGTCATTATGTATCTGTGACTACAAGAAAATTGAAAGTACAACTGGCACCATCTTTTCCAGCGAACCCAACAGGTCTGGAAAAGCAACATTCAATGATGATTTATCACACAGGAGTCAGGACCAAGGCGACAGAAATCCTGCTCTGTCAGATCTTACATCATTGGAAGCCTTTTAAGAGCAATCCAGTGGAAATTTTAATACATTACTTGGTAATATTTTACAATAAGATTCAATTTGTTCATGTAAATATTAGTAAATGCATTGGCTATCATTAACTAACAATGAACCATACTTTTAAAGTATTTATTAATCTAGGTTAATGTTATTTTCTATATCTATTTATTTAATTATTTATTAACATTTCAGTTTGTATAATTAAGATGTTAACAAATTGAATTTTTTTCTAAAAATGCTTCCAACTTTCTTTTAGACAGTATTTGATTTGGGTCCTGATCCCCCACTTTGTGTTTTTAAATATAGTTACACATGTTACACATCAAATGTCTGATATCACCCCCCCAACATACCCCCCAAAAAAGGTAAGACAAAAGAAAAAAATGACAGAAACTAGCAGGTCACATTACTAATACATGTGTGGGTGAGTGTCCAAAAGGCAGGAGAGACTGTTGTCATGAATAAATGTAAATATTGCATGTAATCTAGTCAACAGTCAGTTTAATGCTTTAATGCATTTTCGCTTTTTCTTCTTCAGCTCTGACTCAAAAACCCAAGCATGATTAAAAGTCTCAAGTGAATTCCAAATATGCACACAGTTGCACAGTAAAAAGCTGATGACACGTTAGATAATGTGCCTCACTTCTAACTAAATCAACTGTATGGCTGAGATAAAACCAGAATTTCACTGTAAATATTTCATATGGTTACACGTTCCTTTTCCTATTTCACTAGAAATGTTTCACACCTAATTTGTATCAAAAAGACCACAGGTTTACTTCCAGATAACTGTGCATGGATTGTCTGCCTAACCTGTTTTGTTTACAGCAACATTAAAAGGGTGGAATGACTGACAGGCAATCAGCATAACTGACCTTTCTACTTTCTTTTTCTTTTAGGTAGTACAAGGATTTGTTTCCTTCTGTGTAATCTGATCAGCTTTGTACAACTGGACGCACTCAAATGCACAAACAAGATCAAGAATTTGTGTGCCATAATGTATCATCCTGGTGTATTTCAGTTTGATGCCTCACCTCTACAACTACAAATGTTTTTTTTCTGTTTCTATTCTTCCTCAGCATGCAAAACAACAAAGTACTTCAACAAGTGTGAGTGGGTACTTTCACAATCACATTTTCCTTGCCACTATGTAAAAAATAAAAAAAAATACTTTATAGAACAATAAAACACATTTGCTAAATTTAAATGTATCCCATTAACATTTGTATATTATTTTATTTATCTAAATTTATTTTATTTTGAAATTTAAATTCACTTTAATGTTATTTTATTTTATTTCATTTATTTATTTTTATTTCAAGTATTGCAAGTGGCACTTGATCAGCAGCACCTTCTGACTGTTGCATCTCATCAAAACTAGCATAAATCTCATTCACAGTGGCCAAAACGGCTGATCCTATGAAGACTGGATACGACTCCCAGACCAGGTATACACAAACAACAACAAAAATTCACACATGCCCCTCCTTCTTTTCCAGAGAAAGAGTTTTACCTTGTAACAAGACTTCCACATAACAAACATTTCTGTGCATCTGTGTACGCTTTTAATACAGCTGCCTTCATCTTTAGAAATGATGATGATAATGTTAGTAATATGTGGTGTGACCAGGAATTTTTAATAAGTGGACCATGAAACAATAAGCATGCCTGCATGACATTTATTTGATTTTTATTTTTTTAAAGGTCTGGACATGCCCTGGTATGTCAAATGGGCAACATCGTTCTGTTTTTCTCACATCAGATTAGTCATCAACTAGTTCAAATGTTCATACACTCCTTTTGCCAATCAAATTTTCGTGACTAACTGGCACAACAGTCATGTCATGTTTCTCAACTGGCCGTGTCATTTACTATTATAGAATTGATTTTTTAATGGACCTTGAAGAAAACATGGGCTTTTCTGACTGAAGTCTGTGTGACAAAACAGTAAAATAGGAAGCAGCATGCTCTTTTCTCATATGAACAGGGCAAGAAAAAAAAGTAACTGATTGCAAGTATGACAGTACCAATAAAGCCATTTCCGATTTCAATTTCCATTTCTGTTTCGGGGCATCATGCACCTGTTTTTGAGGGGTGCCAGTGGTAGTCCTGGCTCACGTCATGTCCTAGATACAGGATCGTTTTACCTACTATGTGCTAAAATGTTTTAGAAAATAGAAATTTATGTATGTATTTATTTATTTAAATTATATCATTTAAAAAAATAACTTGTTTTGTTTTTGCAATTGAGTTTAACAGCCAGCGATCACAATGCACTTTATTGAATGGAAAAGAGCAGGGCATTTTCCATCATATCTCAAAGTCATGAGAGTTTCAAGTGACAGAAGTGTGAGCAGATGATGATGGTGAACTATAGCATATGATCTACGGAAAAACACGACTCATATTTAAACACATCAAGTGTTTATTTATACGTTTAGCATTTTAGACAGACTTACAATAATTATCAAGTTAAAGCTGGAACCGAGATGGGCCTCGTGCATGTTGTCCAATTGGGTGCCACCTTGTGACAAGTGCAATCCTATATGAAATCCATGTGGGCAATTGACATGGGGCCATTATGGAACCCGCGGACAATCCTTTATGGGGCCCATTTTTCAGCCCAGTTCATACCCATATGGGCCCCACATTCAAATGTTGGCTGGGTGAGTGCCGTAAAGGAAAAGTGTCCGTCTGAAATAATACATTTAGACTCAAAGCAGCGCCTCTTGTGCCAAATCAAAGTTAATTTAGAGCAACTTCCTTCCTTGATATTACAATCCTTATCAAATGAGTGTAATATCAAGTAAGAAAGTTTGACTTGGCATAAGAGCATTGCTTTGATTTCACCTCAGTCTGAATGTAGGCTATAGGTTATTATGATGCTTCTAGTCAGAGCAATACCTAATTCAGTGGACTTGCAGTTATTATCATTTAACTAGTTAATTTTTTCAACATTATTGTTGTTTAAATGTTCTTCTTTTGTGGTTCAGATCGATGGGCGTTATTCAACAAACAAGCCCTGTCAGTACTATAGAATTTATTTCAGTTACACCTGAAACCAGAAACTGAATTCAATCTATAACTGCTGAAAAAGTACCACCTCAACTCTGTGTTTGAATACACATGAGTAGCCATAGGTGTGTGTAAGATCATTGTATTTGACTGCTGGTTGTATAATCACTTTCATATTTTATGCATTGTCTGTTGTATAATTACGTACATATTATATAATTAGGCTATACGCTAATTGTTGCTCTTTGATACGAATATAATATAATATCAATGACTGATGTTATTTTTTTCAGGTCCAAGATCGGTTTCTTAAGAAATCCACTTGACAGCGTAGATCGTTGATACACCACAAATTCAGTTCAGAGATTCAACTACTAGGCTTTCACATTTTTGGTGAATTAGCGCAATCTACAGGTCAAAGGATGGTATCGCTATGTAGGAAGGTTTGGGTTGTGTTGCGTAGAACACCTAGGCCTACATTGCACAGTACGATTCTTTTAATGTAGTAAGCATACAGTCAGGGTGCGAAATACACAGGGGGCTGGGTGGTCAAGTGATTGGCTGTCAAGTGATTATTTGAAAAAAATCTCATTAATTACTTAATGTACCAATTAAGAGAGATTAATTAATTAACATTCACATCGTGTGTCGATTAAAGATAAAGTTATTATTAAAGATAATAGTTATCATGGTGTTCATTTAGAAAAAAAAACACTGAATAGACATTACAGAAAAGTAGCTGAAATATAAGTAGCTTTAGATAGAAATATTTTAATTAAAAATACAAAAATACAAATAAATAGTGAAATATATATTTTTTTTTTATAAAAAACTCTATATACAACCAAAAGCGCCAGTAGGTGGTGGCAAATACCTGTCTTAAGTCAGTGAGTCATTCAATCATTCATTCAATCGATTCGTTCAAACAGCTGATTCATTCAGAAACGAAGCAAGTTGCCACCTTTATGAATGGTTCACTGAATCATTGATTCTCTCGATTCGTTTAAAAACGTGGATTCATTAATGAAACACCGCGGTGTGTTGATCAAAGACGCACAACAGTTCTCCTAGGGCTTTATTTTTTTTAAGTGAAATTACTGACAATGTGTCTAAAATGTAATTATTCACACCTTTACCTTATCTTCATTTTTTAGTAAAAACTGTTATGTAACCTATTTTTGTATTTCTACCAGCCAATGATGATTCTGAAAGAAAATACTCACTGAATCATTGATTCTCTCGATTCGTTTAAAAACGTGGATTCATTAATGAAACACCGCGGTGTGTTGATCAAAGACGCACAACAGTTCTCCTAGGGCTTTATTTTTTTTAAGTGAAATTACTGACAATGTGTCTAAAATGTAATTATTCACACCTTTACCTTATCTTCATTTTTTAGTAAAAACTGTTATGTAACCTATTTTTGTATTTCTACCAGCCAATGATGATTCTGAAAGAAAATACGCAGTGTTTGTTATAGTAACACATGCAGCTTTCACGCGCATCTGATGGACAGAACCGCACGCTTATTTCAGCCAGCGGTGCTGTAAATGTTATAGTTATTTTAGCAAATAGTTTGCTCCATAAATTCAGTTCAACAGCATTAAGTTGAAGAGGGTAAACTTTATCACTCGACTGAATCTACACATGCATTTTAGGTGTTCTTGCTCCGTCCAAGCAGTAAATGCACGTCTTTGAATGAGCCTATTCTTCAACCGCTCAGGTACTGTCAATACGACCCATTTCAGGGGCTGCCAAATGATATTGTAAAATCAGCCAGGTCTATAGAAATGCATATTAATATTTACAAGTAAATCTCCATATTATCCCCCCCCCCCCCCCCCCCCCTCTAGTTTTGACGATACAAATGTCTGGCAATCTGATCAAATATTATCTGCCACTATTCAACGCTTAAGATTGATTAAAACTTGTTTTATAAAAAACAATAATACTACAAATAAAAAAATATATATTTTATATTAAGTGGTTACCTCTTCATTTGTGCATATGGGAATACAAAAAAATTGTATTGTACAAAAAGATTGTTCAGTGGCGCCATCTACTGACCAATAAATGACATTACTTCTTGTGGGAAAAGAAGCACAAGTACCAGTAATAGGTGCGGTTATATTTGTTTGAATAATTAGGCCTATTTCTGTTACATTTTCAAATATGGCCACAACACACTTGTTTTTCAAAGTGTTGCTTAGAAAGGCACTGCTGCTGTACACGTGTGAGTCATAGACTACATAGAACTATAGCAGACACTAGTAACAAACCTTTTGATAGTTGTCCAAAAGAATAAAACTAAAGAAAGATTTTACAGTAGCGTAAATAGTAGTACTGAGGGACAGTAGCTGAATAGTCAAGGTCAAGGTCACATTTATTTATAGAGCACGTTTCTAATAGGCCTACAGCTAGTGTATCCCAAAGTTCTGTACAAGAAAAGTAACAACAACAAAATAACTTTAACTTTGTTTAGATGGTTTTTTTATTATTATTATTTATTTATTTCCTTTTCTTAACTTCTGTTAACTTTAAGGTCCAGTCATAATATTTCGATTTGAATACAGTTCATATAATGTGTTGTTTGCAAAATAGGGCATGTCACTATAAAAATTGTTTACATTTAGTGCGCAACCTTACATACAAAATTATGTTTTAAAGAAATGGTGTCCCTTTAATTAAAAACCATTGTTGTGCTCTGAAAGTGTAAAACAATTGAGCACAGTAGGCTACAATCAAGCTTAAACGGCCCACTTTACCTGAATTCAACCTACATAAAATATAACAAAGCTAGAATATAACCAGTATTTAGTATCTCCTCTTGAATCAGACGTTAAGGTGATAAAATAACTACATATTTATACAACTAACCGACATTGTACGCTAATGTTACAGATCGGTTATCCGAGCTTCACTGAAACTAACCAAATCCTCTATTTACATTATCGCCCATTCGATGTATTTATTGCGTCTGTGTTTACCTGTCAGTCATGTAATGCATGATGCTGGCGATCTTTTTCCGAAAGAGAGTGAAAAAAGACAGACGCCAAACTTGCTAATTCGTATAGGCACTGCCATCACCGACCCGATGTACTTCTAGCTATGATCCAGTAGGCCTATGCGTGAATTTTACACATAATGCTTTATTCAGATTTACCTTAGAGTAGCCTATGGATTTTGAAAATCAGCTGAAAACTTTTTATGTCATAATTGTCCTTTTAGCAGGGGCGGGACCTAAGCTTGGCCACCCCACTCAAAACTGCAGTTTTGTCCCTTTGTTTGACAAGAAATGCATTTATTAAGACGCGGAACCGCTGTAGCCTATCTCTTTATGACCACATTAGACGAGAGACTTTTCAGACGCGTACTTCATCTTCGCCTCAGCGCCAGGCGCAAATCAAACGAGCGCGGAAATTAAGGAACATGTGTCAAATGAGCTTCAGTAGAACAACAGTGAACTGCGGTCTGATGAGGTGTTGTAGGCTGTATGTCAGTAAAACAAACTTTCCTCTCCTGACAGCTGTTTTACCGTGCTCATGGGGCACACTTTTCAACTTTACGCGATTATAAGGCGCACGCTCTCGCTTCATCACAAATAATGCCTGCAATAATCTATGAGCATACAATGTAGTTCTGTCGTCAGTTAAATCATGAAATTACCAAAAAGGTGATTAGTGCATTCATTTATGTATAGCATCACATTAAAGAACGTCTCTCAAATGCATGTACTAAAATATTGTACAATTCGAGATCACAATATACAATATAGGCCTACACAATAAGAAGCGAGCTGTGTTTTTTTTTTTTTTGTAATTTAATGCACAAGTAAATATGAACACAGTGTACTTATACTATATTTTAATTTTGTAAAGTACAAACGAAAATGAAACCATTTAAATGCATAAAATAACTCATTTTACAATCTGGCGTTTTTGTGCTGTTGACTTCCGTCCCTTTTTAAAAAAAATTTTAATTAACCAATTCTTATCACTATCTGCATGTCTCATCAATGAGTATGCGATGGAGAACAAGCTTTTGGGGGGTTTGAGAACCAGAACCAAGCTGACTAAGCAATAAACCTATAGTGAGCTCCTTTATTAAAATACCTGGAGGTGAGGAATGATACACAAATTGTCATATTCACTCAGCATTACTTGATCTAATTCACAAATATCTCAAATACAATTTAGTAGAAATTAATTGTATTCAGTTGTGTTTTAGGCACTAAAACAGTCCAATACTTTATAGTCAATCACATTTTTATATTGAAATAATGAAGATTTCTGTGCCACCCCAGACTGGTTGCTGGCCCCTGGCCACCCAAAACATCCTGGCTCCACCAATGCCTTTTAGTGTTTCTTTCGCGAATTCGTTCGCAAAGAGCTATAATAATAATAGCCTAATAATAATAATAATAAGAAGAAGAAACGAATCATTTTCGAATGTGGAGATTAGGCTACTGCGGACCATGAAATAACGTTATTGAAACGCTTAATTTATTTTGGCTGTTATTTGTTGCCACACCTTGATCAGTTGATCAGAATGGAAGAAAATGTATAGCCTAAATTTCTCAATTTAGGATGATGATTCATTTACTCACACATAACCTGCACAAATGGTCGCTGATCGAATTATACTAATCTGATTCAAACGATTCGATTCACTTGGATGAGTCAGTAACCCTAACACTAATGAAGTAGAGTCTATAGCTGTGTTTCATAACCTAGAGAACTGCATCTTGAATTTATGGAAATCATGGGTGCGCGCAGTCGCTGAGTTCGAGCGCGCCTATACAAAAGCGCTCGGTAGGTGTCTCACTAGTTTAGACATGCACAGCCAGAGCATCTGTTCGTGAGAGAGCGTAAGGTTTGACTGTGTAGGCTACTACCAGAGAGCAGTAGGTTCTTCAACGTGCCTCGACGTCGTAATAAACTTTTACTAAAGTAATTCGCGTGGTTCTGCAGTGATCGTTCAGAAGTTTCGCCATGGCCAAAAAGAGTTTTTCCACCAAAAAATCTTTGAGGAGTTTGTTTTCTAAAAGTGAAGCAAATCTCAAAGAGTCCGTGGAGAAAGATGACCGCGGCAAAGGAACGCTCAAATTATTTAAATGGAAGACAAAGAAATCGGACAGTTTACAGGAGAGCCTAAAGGCTGCAAGGTAAAACCATTTCATTCTGTTTGCCGTTATACCTAATACTGAATGATCTATGCTTATTTTTTGGTCATGTAGCCTAAATGTCAGACAGTCTAAAACCAATATCTGTCATATAAGGTTAAACAATATAGAATGTACAAACCACAAGCTAAATTAAATGAACTGTTCCACCTGAGGGTTAGTCCATGGCTGTAATATGTCCCAGACGTAGGCCTAGATATAGGCTAAAGGAAATAAGACCATGTACCAGGCACTTGTCGCTTTGCTTGAAAGTAAAGTAAAATAAAATAAAATAAAATAAAATATCACGAGAGCAATGTATGTTTGTTACTGTTATATTACTTTTTTATCTGGAGCCTATTTATCTTAATGTTCTTGAGTTAATGAGTACAACGTGTTGTCTGACAGTCACACTACATTTCTAATCCAGTAGGCTACTGTACAAGACTGAGCATTGGTAAGAATTATTAAAATTAAAATGTTAATAAATCAAATGCAACCTGTTATGTTTTATAGGTATTTAAAAACTAGCTATATTCTGTAGTCAAAGTAGCCTACAGGTTCCTCTAATTTGATTGCCCATGTAGCTTTCAGAAAATAAGATAAAGAAAATTGATTATATTTTGTTCTATTCTGTTCTGCTGTAATTTGTATGTTTAGTATTTATTTGTATATATTGTAATATTATAGTAATAGTAATAGTAATTTGTATACTATTGTATTATTTGTACAGTATATATAATATTTATAGTAGGCCTAGTAGTACTAGGCTAGGCTATTTTATAATATATTAGGGCCTGAATGATTCTGTTAAAGTTTTGGCACCTTTAATTATTATATAATATATTATTTTAAAGAGGTCATATGATGTTGCTAAAAAGAACATTATTTTGTGTATTTGGTGTAATGAAATGTGTTTATGCGGTTTAAGGTTCAAAAAACACATTATTTTCCACATACTGTACATTATTGTTTCTCCTCTATGCCCCGCCTTTCTGAAACGCGTCGATTTTTACAAAGCTCATCGGTCTGAAAAGCAAGGTGTGCTGTGATTGGCCAGCTATCCAGTGCGTTATGATTGGCTGAATACCTCAAGCGTGTGACGGAAATGTTACACCCCTCACCATACTGTGATGATGCTGTGATGGAGCGATGATTCAAAAACATGAAAACCCATTATAAACTAGGCATTTGTTGCATCCAGTGGGGACATAATTATGGATTATAATGACTTATACTGTCTTTTTACGCATTGCGTTGTATCGCGCTATGTAAACATAAAACCATGTCTGCATTTGTGATCAGCGAAATGACAAACAACAAGCCCTACTCTACACTGCCCAAAAAACTTTAAATATAAAAAATATAAAATATAAAAACTCTTTAAATATAAAAAACGTACTTACAGGTTGTGAGTCAGAACAGCTGGCATTGTAGTCTACTCTCCCAGGATCAGGAAACGGTCCTCCATAAAATGCGCTGCACACATCTGAATATTTGGGTTGAAGTGCTCTGGAACAGTGTTGTAAATACAACTTAACCACTGATTTCTAGTCGTGTCCATTTTTGCAAGGCCAAACAAAGTAGTTTCGCTATCACAACGAAACACAGCGTCGCACGCGGTGGCCTAGAGTGTGCGGCGGCGGCCTAGAGTGAGCAGAGGCCGAGGGCTAGAGTGAGGAACGGCTGGAGGGCTTGAGTGAGCAGAGGCGGCGGGCTTGAGAACGGCGCGGCCAGCGGATTCGACGAAGGAGCGTCCAGAGGGCTTGCGGCAACCACACGTGACGACCCCGGGCTGGACTCCGCTTCGTCCATGGTGAAAGCCGATCTGGCGATCCACAGCGCAAAATTTGTTTTATTTCCTCAGCAATCCTAATATCTTTTCAATGTTTAGGGGTAACGTACTCCCTCATGACTGGTGTCAGTGCTATAAAGTGAAGAACCAGCTTCAGCTTTTCCCCCTGTCATTTATCCCAGCGTTTACCCCTCAGTCACTAGCTCCGCCCTTGCGCCATAACTTGTGACCGAAAGAGTAGTGGAGTCCTATTGAGGGGGAGGGGAAGTTAAAAAATAATGAAGTGCACGGATAAATTATTTATAATAAACACTACAGTATTCCATTAAAAAATAAGAATTTTCAATTTTGATTTCATAGTGACTTTAATTGAAAAGATCGATTACATAAGTATCTGTAGGAAGCTCACACTGCATGGGTGATGATCACAAAGATAGATGCAGTAGAATAGAGCACCTGCACACAACACAGCAGGGTGTGGCACGACAACTCTTGATGGGCGAGTGCGGGTGCGGGCGGGAAGAGACTCGTGTGTGTGCGGGATGCGGGAGAATAAAATTATTTGCAGGACTCCCGCAAAATAGAAATTATCTAAACATAAAGTGTCTAAAACATATAAATTGTTATTTATCTGTTGCACAAAAGCAAAAAGAATAACTAATATTAACATTAAAATAATTGTGCAAGCTAGGCATTGTTTCTATTTATAACAGGTATTTATAGGGTTGCGCAATGTAGCCAATCACAGACTCAGCTGTTGATTTCTGGAACGCAATGGCCAATCAGAGGTGATTAAGTTAGAATCTACTCACCGCAGTGCTGAAATTGCGTGCCCACGAATCCTCTCATTTTAACACACGAAGTGTAGACATTGTGAAAGATTCATTGTGTATATATTTATTGTGTTATAACAGAGTTTTATGAGATCGCGATTAACTGAGATGTCAGTTTTTTTGTTATAATAAAGGAAGCGCTGCTCGCATACTGCCATGCCAAACCACGCACGCAGCAGCCCATGCTTCTTTCTGTTGACTTTAGTCTAGCTAGAGTTGAAGTACTCTCAAATAAATATTACTTGCATTCGTACGCACATCTGCACTTTGTTTATGATGAGAGATTACCCCACAGAGCAGAATTCCGTCAAGCACTGAACAAAACACCAGCGTTTCAGCGATGGCTCTGATTGGCCATTGCATTCATAAACTCAGCAGAATCGTGTGTGATTGGTTATAATGTGTAGCGCTGTAAAAATGCGTCTGGCTCAGCGCCAGCCAAAGCACGGATGCAGATTTGAATTTAGCAGTTAGTGATGTGCCACACTGAATCAAATATAACAAATATTATTTGGCTATTTTTTGTCTTTTGGAAGCTGCATTCTAAATACACTTGGCTCAAAAATCTGAGGGGGCACATGCCCCACACTTTGAATGGGCATGACGCTGCACCATACACGTAGTGCAGGATATAGGGGATATGGAACGATTCAGACAGCGTAAATATGCTTTCCATTGGAAAAGAGGTCTGGTTTGGCGTTGTGTCACGCGAACCGCCGCAGCGCGCACACAGTCTGCTCCGGTGTTGTGCCGAATTCTGCACCCCTGCCAGATTATGCACCCCCTCGTTGTAGTCGCTACCTGATTGCCTAATCCCAACCCCACCCCTAATCCTAACCCCTCCCCCACACCTACTCCGATTCCTACCTATACTAGGGGGTGCATAATCTGGCAGGGTGCAAATTTCGGCACTACACCTGTTCACAGTGCAGATCATATGCGTGAGTCTCGCAGACCACGAAACGGACGCATTTGAATTCGACACCGAATGCTATATTTTATAGCGATGTAGATGAGATTGGGAGGAGAAACGGTTAGACAAACAGCACTGACGAGTATAAGAGATAACACCAGTACCATGCACCAACATAAATGACACAATTTTCAAACTACACATCCTCAGCATCATTATAATCACTGCTTTGCTTTAGTAACAGTTTCATATTGAATCTAAAGGGGTAATCTATTAGACTGTGGCTGTCAAATGCGGCTTTACCGAGCTCAACAGCTCGGTTCATGATTATTTTACTGTAAGTAAAATGTTTAATAAGCTTCTTGAGTCACAAGATAAATGTCCTGTCCGTAATTATAAATCTTAAAATTAACTTTTTATCAAGTGGTTTTATAAGAAATGGCATACAGCAGTTGACCCGTATTGTTCCTAATAGGCCAACTAAGATGAGAAGACATTGAACTTCTGACAAAAAACATTAAGTGAATTCATTGTGATAAAAGCACATTCATGATCTTTACCAACATTATTTTCATTGTGGGGACAAATTTGGAAAAGTGAAGGAAAAAATGTAAGGGCTAGGTGACTGGGGATTATAAGGCTTAAAGGGAAGTCTCACAAGCTGCTACAAGCATCAACATTTAAAAAAACATTGGGGGCTTATTTGAGAGTCTTATTTGCGAGCTTAAATGGTACACATTTACCTTAAAAACACTGCAGACTTGTTATGCGGTGGACTTTGGTGTTAGTCTTGGCTCTGTCCACCCCTTTCTGTTTGAATATGCTCATCAGCTTCACCTATAGTCAGATGGTGAATGCGCTCAGAAAGAGGTCAGTAGTTGCAGTGTTGCTTTATGGTTCCTTTCAGTCATATAAGTGTAACTAGTCATATTCATATAATGTTTATAATTGTTCCATAATTTCAAGGATGGTAGCACGTTGGTGATTTATAGAATGCAGAGCTGACAAATCTACAAATTATGCAGCCAATGATAGTGATATTTGTTTGGGCTGTTAATGTAGGTTAATGGGTGAGTTGAGTTTAATCATGATTACTTTAGTACTTCCTACCCAAAAGGACCCAATATTGTGTGAAGAGCATGTTTGTTTGGATGTTTGGATTTGCACATTCACACAGCTTGACCCTCAGTTAAAACCCTCAACAACCAGCTTTTGTACTTGAATGTTGTAGGTTATTTGTATGGCCACAAAAGCTCCTCCCTCAGGTGAGCAACTTGCTGTAATCTTATAAAAATACCCTGACATGTGACTGTTCTTCAGAACCTGTCTGTTGTAACAGACAGGATCTGTCCCCTGTGTTTGCTTGGTACAATACGTTGTGATGCCTTATTCAAACACTGTTCGCCATGTGTCTCCATTCCCAAATAAACTGACTCAAAGGCAAACAAACTGTGTACTCACAGTGAGGTCTGTGACAGGAGTAATTTAAAATCCTCAATCCTGTTGCTTGTGTAGACAGACTTAACGTTGTTTATAATTGTCTTGGATAGGATAGTAACATTGTGTAGTCTGTACTATATGGGTCAACAGAAAGATCTCACAAAGTGTTTGTAAGTTGAGAATCCAACTGCAGATATCGCTTGCAACCAGAGTGAAACACTTCTGAGTGGCCTATGAGAAGATTTGCACTTTGCTGGAAGTCTTTGTCATAACACACAATTTTGTTTGACAATATTAGAGTGTTTTTTTATTTATTTATAAGTCTGTGTGTGTGTGTGTGTCCCCGTTCTGATTTCTTATTTTTTTTGCATGTTTGTCACACTTTAATGTTTCAGATCATCAAACAAATTTAAATATTACACAAAGATAATGCAAGTAAATACAAAATGCAGTTTTTAAATGATAATTTCATTTATTAAGGGGAAAAAGCTGTCCAAACCTACGTGGCCCTACGTGAAAAATCAATTGCCCCCTCCTGTTAAATCATGAAAGAACTGCAATTAACCACGTTATTTTAGAAAGATGAGTTAAATTTCACTAGCCACACTCAGGCCTGATTACTGCCAGACCTGTTGAATCAAGAAATCACTTAAATAGAACCTGTCTGACAAAGTGAAGCATGCTTAAAGAGCAAGACATCATGCCGCGATCTAAAGAAATTCAAGAACAGATGAGAATCAAAACAGTT
>NW_015505504.1:293558-378535 GCF_001515645.1 Sinocyclocheilus grahami
ATCTCTCCCTAATATTTAAATTTGGTTGCTGATCTGAAACATTAAAGGGGGCCAACACTTTTTCACACCTCTGTATATATATATATATATATATATATATATATATATATATATATATATATATATATATACATAAAATGGTATAGAATTTATGAAAATAATTATAATCTGCTGTAAAAATATTTTCCTAGTTTCCTGGGTAGGGTTGCACCAGCCATTCGTAAATTCTTACTTAAATTAGAACATTAAGTCCACACTAGAGGCTTAGTAACTACTAGATAGTTTGTAACTAAATCTATACATTATTTGGTTGCACCTGTTGTTCGAAAGGCAGGACGTATGGTAGTAGTTTGTAAGCTCTCCATAAAGTAATGCGTAGTCTGTAAATATGACGTTTAACCTAAATCATCCAATAGAAACCTTCAAATTCGTGAGTAAAACTTGTTTAAATGCTATGAATTTTAATTTATACTTCATTGTAACTTCTTTTACCTCACGTACACTAACAGTAAAAACAAGTTTCCATTAAAAACGATTCATTAATAACATTAGTCTATATGTAAGCTATTTTATATGTAAATAACATTCAGAAACTGTAATTGAAATAAATAAGGATCAATAAATACTGAAAGAAAAAAACATAAGAAATGCCATTTATTTATTATTTCACCTGACATGCGCAACACGGACCAAAGCACACAGAGGCGCACTGTAGATGGGGTGTTGAAGACGCGCAAAAAAAACAAAAAACAAGTACGTTTATTCACATATTGTTCTCTCTCTTAATATGTACGTGAGTGTAAATGTCAGCAGCATCATATATGCCTAAAGGATTGTAGATTGTCGGGTAAAAGAAGAGCATATTGATTCAGTTCACTCAGTCTGTTATTTTATTCCAACCGTTACTCCTGAACAGATGCTTCCGTAAATATTTAGTTTATAGAGTTACACTTCAACTAAGTGTAATGGTGCAACGAAAAAATATTTAGTAGTGCGTAAATTGTAACTTAGTGCCCATTTACGTCAAAACTAGGCTAAATTGTAACTTATGTACAGCTGGTGCAACAGGTGTAGTGCTGAAATTTGCACCCTGCCAGATTATGCACCCCCTAGTATCTGTAGGTTTAGGATTAGGTGTGGGGGAGGGGTTAGGATTAGGGGTGGGGTTGGGATTAGGCAATCAGGTAGCGACTTCAACGAGGGGGTGCATAATCTGGCAGGGGTGCAGAATTCGGCACAACACCGGCCCCTGTGCTCTGAAATAAATTTAAGGTCTCGAAATCTATTTCTTGCCTCACTACTTAAAGAAAATTAATATAACTCTGCATGATAACAAATCCTTTTTTTATTTTGAGTTAGTTTTCTGTGATACCAGCAAATTATATAGTTATACCTAAAGGAACTGGCTACACTGCATGCTTAAGGTCTTCCATCACACAGAGCGAAACTCATACTTTTGGCTGTTCTCCCCTCCGGGGAAAAACTTGATCAAAAAACCAAGATAGTGAAGAGTGAAAGTTTCATCTTGTTTTCACCTGATGCTGTTGGCATGACAGTGATACCGTAAAGGTGTGACCTTTAAAGAGTAAAAATATTTTTACAGTTACAGGTTAAATAGATATCACTTCAGTGATTATGCTCGGTTAAATTTTAAATGTGCATGTTTATGCATTTTCAGAGTCATGTGCCTGAGGGTATTTAAGAGTGGGTTTGGAATGTGAAGCAGGATATTTAGCAAAAGACCCTGCAATCTTTAGGCCTCAGACAACTCCCTTCTGATTGCTCTCACGCTCTGTTTAGGTTCCTAGTTCATCACTGCGTGTATATGCATGCAAATGAAAACTGTAGTTGTAGAATCAGTCTCAGCTGTCTACATGATATTTTTTGAAGGATTCTATCATATAACTCAAAGCATAAGCTACTTCAATTCATCAGTCATTCAAGTTACTCAAGTAACAGTTGCTCTTTGTTTAAAATAGATTTATGTGAATGACAACTATGTGATTCACTTTCAAAAAATGTGATTGCTTCCTTCATGACAGGGACTTGGATGCACCTGTTCTTCCTTAATATTTTCTGTTTAATGCTGGCAAATCAGAGCTGAGATATGAATGGCATCTCTTTTTGTAAGACTGTGTAATGCCACACAATTAGGCCATTGTGTTCATTAAGAAGGTGAATCAGAGCCATGATGCATTGATGCCTGTATTCCTGTCTGCATGACTGTATTCGCTGTGATTTGCACCCACTTTACTTAAGTTATTTTAGGTGGTGCTGTACAATGGGCCACACTGGGTGTGTTTGTGTTAGTAAGTGCATTTGTTTTAGTGAGCACTGTGTGTCCACATCTTGTTGTCTGAAAGTATGCAGCCGGTTTCCACTGAAAGTATATTTTTAAGAAAATGAATAACCTGTTTACACATTGTATTTCGATGAGCTTAGGAAAGACAGATAATTTAATGTTCCACATTCTTGTCATTTTCGCTGGCTGACTCGAGCATTGGCGCCACACAGCAAACTCAAGGCCACTTTTTTGTTTGCTCTCTTTGCTCTTTGTGCATTTATCTGAACTTTAAACCGAATCCTCAATCGGCAGATCTCTAACTGAATGTCGTCTTCCACAGAACTGAGTCTGGGACGTTGGGAGCTGGCGACAGTGAAACTCAGGATGATGAGAGGGGGACTAAACGCAAGACATCTCTCTTTGGCACTGTCCTCAGGTCAAAGGTCAGAGAGAACCTCACTTGTACTTCAGTATACATACATATGTATGGCTATCCAGCATCTAGGACAAAATTACAGTAAACATTTATCTTTTGATTTTAGACTTAATTTGCAAACACTTTCAGTATATGTTAGTAACAGTTTTGCAATGTAAAAAAGAGGTAGAAATATTACTAATATTTAAACACAGAGCTTGAAAATTAAGGCACAGCCAGTAGGGTCCAGTATGTATGCAAAATAATAATAATAAAGAATACATTTATTACCAAGGAGTCAAGGTTTGGCTGGTTAGCGTGGCCCCATTACCCCCTGCTGGTAAATGTTCTAGCTGCACCATATTTCTCTATTTCTGCTTAAACTTCAATTTGATTATCAAATTAATAGCAATTTAGCATACAATATTTGCAGATTAATCCTATCTTCAAACTGGATGCTTTTAAGTGCACTCTGATCCCAAATGTCAATTCTACTTGTTTCAGAATTGTTAATTGCTACAGTCCATCTCATATATTAACATCCATACACTAACATTTAAATTAATGAATAAATAAACTGTTATTTATTGACGACGATGATGTAATGAAGGAATTATTTAGTCTCTCCTGTCATGCTTGTGTTCAGTAGTCCAGAAATTAATATGCATTCTTTTTTTGCACGGAAGACATGCACAAACATGATTAGGGATACAGATGATTAAGGCGAATTGTGCTGAATGTCATTTAGGAGCACTGGGTTGTGTGGAAAACAGGAGGGGGCCTCTTTTTGAATGGTGCTGTACATATTTATTATTCTTGCTTCAGTCCTGTCCCTTTTTTTTTAAAGACTCATGAGTCTGTCTATAAGCCTTTAAGGCCATATATAAGCGAGTATACTCTAAAACACTGATCGAACCAAGCAATTTTATAACATATTCTTATTTTACATTAAGAATAATATTCTTATATTATTCTTAATGTAATCTATTCAGTATTTTGTTATTGGTTTAGTTGATTGTATATATATATTTTTTTAATTTAAGGTTTTATTAAAATGTATAACTATATCTATCTATAAAATCTATAACTTGTAACTATTGCTTCTTGATTCACCGACAAGATGGAGCTGTGTTAGTGTATGTTTATTGGTCAGTATTAAATTTGGGTCATATGTAATCTGGCTTACAAGTAATTTTTAAAGAGTACTTTTTAAGAGTATTTTTTTAAACAGTATTAAGTTTATGTATGTATTTCATTGTTTAAAAAAAAATATATATATATATATACACAGTGTGTATATATATATATATATTTGGATTTTTTTTTTTTTAGTTGACCAGCAGGTAGAGCTATTTGCATGTGTATGTACATGAATGTGTGAGTGTTTATTGTGGCTGAACAATCCACAATGGCTTCACAATAAAGTGTTCATAGTGTTGACAGGTTAAGCTTTCAGCAGTTCTTCAGAAAGTTATATGAGCAAATGCCTGTAAGGTTTCTTCTTCCATGTTTAGCTGCTTTAGGTTGCTTTTGGAGTCATATCATCATAAACATAACGTCATTACTTTTATCTTGTTATTTCACACAGTGACTTTGATTTATGCCATTGTTTATGACACAGATAAGCATAACTCTTCCATAAAAAGCAGATAGCATGCATTAGCCATGTCGAAAGCTCATTAGTGTAATTCCAGCAGGTTAAAAGTTGACATGATGTGCTTGGATAATGTATATCGCTTTTCATGTAATTAAGGTCTGTCTTCAGATGTTTTACATCAGATTCAGTATCGCAAAAACGTGTTGTGTTTGTCATCAAAGATGCTATGCTCAGTATATACTGTGTGTCATTTTAAAAAACTGAGACTGAGATGTGCATTTCATAAGAACAGTGAACAGTATTGATTGATTGAGTTATATGACAGGTTGACTGATGACCTGCAGATATGGTCATTTTGAACTGTACCACCCACAGTTCAAGGAATACAAGGGCCTCCACCCAGAATGACACACACCGACACATCTCTCTCTATCTCACTTCATGTCATTTCATCCTCTAATGTTATCAGATGGAACACTGAATCACTTTAGCAGCAGACTTATCATATTTCACCAGACAGCTGAACAAGATGTAATTTCCCAAGGAGATAAATATGAATTATGGTGATAACACATGGTTGTGGCTAAATTACTAGATATGCAACTAACAACTATTTTGATGATCTATTAATCTGTCGATTATTTCTTTGATTAATATGACTTTCTTCTTTTTTGCTCTTCTTCATCTTGCTTGTTACTGTTTATATAAAAATGCCATTGTAACAAATTGCAGTTTTAGGTTTCAATTATGATTAATTTAAAACTTAAATTTGATGTTTAACAACAAATACAGTTTTCTTTGTGCTTCCACTGTGTTGTAGTCAATGCTCTTTTTTGTCATTAATGAAAGTGGTTAAATCGCATTCAGTAAATAAAACTAAGATAGTAGGGTGTTTCATGAATAGTTTAGTAACAAAAAGCTCTTTCCATTGAATCATCGTCTCATACCTCTCGTGCCAATAGAAGTCTTTAGAAAATGCAAATCAGGCAGGTTACTATGAGGCATAAAATGTTTCTTGAGTTAACTTGCAAGAACCTGTGTATATACTGTGTATTTGTGACATATTTAAATGTCAACAAAATACAGATGCATATGAACGCATATTTATATTATATTATTTTATTAATTTTATGTAAATGTTCATTATCATTAATCTTTGTCCTCTTTCTTTCTCTTTTTTATTGCATCAATTCTCCCTTTCACCTCTTTTTTTACTTTCTATACTTTATTTTCTGACTTTCTATTCCTTTCATTTTTTTATTAGAAAGAACAGCTGAGTTACTCAGAGAGTGACCTCCGTAAATCCAAGGGCTTTGCTGTATCCTTATCCTGGAAGAAGAAGAAGAAAAGAGATCCATCCCAGGGACTTTCAAGCAATAGTGGAGTCCCAGGGGTCAAGGATCGCATCAGTGAACAGGAAGAATTTGACATCCCGGTAGAAACAGAACAAAACCAGGTTGGTTTGAAGACAGCAGTACCTACACCAGAACCCTCCTGTACCTCTGACCAATCCCAGTCCCAGAATATCCTGAGTGACATGTCTAAGCCTGATAAGGAGGATGCAGGTTTTATGCCTTCAAATCTGGACAGTACATCGATACCATATATTGACTCTTCACTGTCTGATAGTGATGCTTACCAGACACCCCCAGATAGCCCATCTGCAGATAAATCTGTTCAGTACTCCAACCCTGAGTCTAAAATTACTGACTCCTTCAGTCCTGCTCCGAATATGGAAACTGCGGCAAGTACAGTCACATGCTTAGTCCATAAATCAAACATAGATCTAAACCCGAGTGGTGTTTCTTTTAGGGATGATCATCCTTTCTCTGATTTTGAAACATCTAAATCAGGAATTTCAACAGATGTTGAGGTCAACACCTTTACCACATATGTTACTCCTAACAAAGACGAAATGTTTTTTCAAAAAGAGTCACACCTGGAACGTAAAGAATCAAAAGATGTAACCTCTGCCATCCTCTCTATCCACAAGAGTTCCAGCTCTTCCATGCCTGAGAGTTCCATCTCTTCCATTCCCCAAAGTTCCATTTCTTCCACCCCCCAAAGTTTTGGCTCTTCCATCCCCCAAAATACCACCTCTGTCATCCTTGATGGTTTCACATCAAACAATACTGTGACCCAGAGTTCCAGCTTAAACTCATATTCTGCAGATACCCTTCCAGAACATTCCTCCAGTCTTCCACCTTACATTATACCCACTGAGGCAGAAGATTCTCAAACCAGCACTGCAAATAACAGAAACACGTCTGCCAGCAACGGTGATGTAGTCAACACTGACCCCTTCATTGCTGATATGGTTTCATCTATGCCAGATGTGATTGTATCTAGCACTTTCTCCTCCTCCAAAACCACAGATAACAGTTTGGATGCTGATACTGATAAAAAGCCAATTGTATCTCTCTCCAATACTGATGTTTCTGAAAGTGATTTAAGTTCAATACCTCAGAGTTTACCCACAATCACTGTACATTCCACTTCAGATTCAGTTTTACTGAAAGAATCTCACCCTAAGATTAATTATGAGACCATTTCAATGGAATCGTATGAAACAAACAATGATTTTTCCTTGACAAATGCCATTGGCTCAGTGAAACCTAGCCCTGCTGAACCTGTCCTTCTTGAGAATGAGTCAAATATCTCTTTACCTCAGTCAGCTGTGTCAAGAACCTACACCATCATGAAGTCAACTGTCACCTTTGACCTTTCAGGTCCCTCAGACCCCACCAGCCCTGACCATTCCCAGAGAGGTCTCTCTAACAATATGTCTTATTCAGATGTGGAAACCCTAACTGAAATATCAGAACAAGAGCAAATAAGTCAGGAGAATGATCAAGCTAAATCGACCAATGCCTTCATAATTCATCCTCCCCCTCACTTAGATGTTTCAGACCAGCTGTTCAGCTCTCAAACCCCAAAGACAGAGGTAGACACACAACAGAAAACATTCAAAGAGTATGAAGATCCTGAGGAAGATGTTCAGGAGGCATCTACTCAAGTAAGTCATGAGTTGATTGACCAGGTTGAAACCACAGCAGTTCTGACTACTGGAAATAACATTCAGAACAAATGTAGACCAGAAGTGGGGGAAGGAAGTAGATTAGATGATATCTATAATGAAAATCATGACATTACATTTGTTCAAGACCCTGAATCAGAGCAGATCATAGAAGGCCAGGCTGAAACCACAGCTGAGAGTATGAACACTGAAAATGACTTTCACATATCTGTAAAGAAGAAATATGGCCAAGAAGTTGAGGAACAAAGTGAATTAGGTGACATTTATGATGAGAAGTATGTAGCTCCATCGAATCTAGAAAAAGACACCGGATCAGAGCAAATCATGGATGTTTTATCACAAGAGCAAATGATACATTACAAGGTTTCTGAAACATATGAGTTGGTTGAAGAGAAGAGAAATGAATTGAAAATGGTCCAGAGCACAAGAGAAGCATCTGCAACGCAAGGTGCAATGGAAGCAGAGGTATGCGGAGGCACCGAAGTGTTGACAGTTCAAGCAGAGCAGCAGATTCACCATCTTGCTCCACTGAAACCAGCCCTACCAGTCAATCAAGAATGTAGCCCTGAAGAATGCACTTCGGCCCCTCCTTTCTCTGGGCCTGTGAAGGTATCACTTGCAGATTCAAGCATGGAAACACACAGTCACCTGGAGATTTGTCTCCACCCCTTGGCCCCACACCAGTTGAGCGGAGCGATAACAATACTGGAGGACACGGCTAGGTGCAAATACCAAGCAAGCATTGATAACCACCACGCTGAGAGGGAGGAACACACCAGCGGTGAAGAGACTGAGGATATAGCCACATTTCTCCCAAGCCACAAACAGGGAGATGTGACAGTGACAAAGGTAAAGAAAGCCAGAGATAATATCACTCACAGGAGCTGGGTAGAAATCAGCGAATGTACACCAGACAACAAAAGAGAAAAGGAAGATACAGCAGAAGTTAACACTGTTCCTGATCAGCTACTTTCAAGAAGTTTAATAACAGGTGAAAGGTGAGCTACAAAATGTTCTAATTTTAAATCTACATGCAATTTGTATGTGTATATTGGTGTACTGTTTGAAATGTAATGTATTGATCTAAAAACCTGATGTAAATACTTAGAGATATTTTTATATATAAATGCACAGCTAAAATTATTATCTATCTATCTATCTATCTATCTATCTATCTATCTATCTATCTATCTATCTATCTATCTATCTATATATATATATACAATTTAGTGCATTATGTATTATATATATATATATACATATATATAAATATTTCTGTTTTTATAAATATAATTTTTTATATATTTTTTAATTATTTTATTCATGCATTCATTTATACATAGTTTAATAGAAGATGCAAAATCAGTTCAGCTTATCTTGCTTGAATTACACACTTTTCACGTGGGGAACAGACAAATGTAACCCCTCAATTCTGACCGCAATGTACCCCTAAAGTGATTCACATCACACAGCAGTTTCTCATGATGGTCATCAATATTTGCAGTACACTATGCCAAGTTTTAAGTATGAGTGTGTGCTCAAGCTAGAACAAAAGTGAAATGAAGAAAAGTATAGAACAAGATATTAAAAAAGGGGTTATTATATGAAGTGCCTTTGTTTATGGTTGTTAATTTTTATGATTAAAGGGATATATGAGATGAAGTCAAATTATGGGAGATGGATATGAGCACAAAGTTGTTTATGTACAGCGCCCTTCTTATTCCAAGTGTTCAGCAACTTTATATTCTGGCTTCTGTTTCTCTCCCTGCCAGTTTCATTGTTTTTCATGGAGTATATACAGAATGATTATTCTGTCTCTTTTAGATTAGTTAAGATGAACTTCAAATTCTTTTGTAAGTGAGGTTGAAGTTCTTATCCCAAGAAGGGACTGGTTTATCAAAGCCTCACCCACTCGCAACCCCACATCTCTACGTTCTACATTTGAATGGGATGGGCTGCTAAAGGAATGTAAGGTAGTTCAAAGTATGCTGTTGACTCATACTTGATGATACACATTCTTGAAATAGCCCTCATGAATGAAGGCCAATGCCAAAACAGCTGAGATCCTCTTGAATGCTTAGGCAAACAAGTATAACCACCAGGAATGTGGCTGATGGATTTGCATACTGCACTTTGCAATTGGTAATGCTTATTTTATGCCTGTGTGCCAGTTAAATGCAGTGGCTAACATGATGTTCATTTGTACAGATGCTAGTACATTTTTAACATTACATTAATGTATTTTGTACAAACATGATTTAACAGAGAAAAATATTATATTTATAAATTAACATAAACCTACATAAATGCAATTATTTTTATTGATATTTCATGATATTTAATGCAGTATTTAATGCTTTCAATTTCAACCTTATTGTAAAGATGCTATTCCATGCATCAGAGACGCGCATCAGCACTTTTTTGTTCGTGGGAATATATGTATTTCATTCAGTTACACTGTTCAGTTTAGTTCAATTCACTTAACTTCTGTTTGGTTTTATTTTTCAGCCTCTGAATGTGAATGTGAATTTACAAGATTTACATGACATTGTCAATCCAATCTTTCAGACACCCTGCCAAATATTCTGTCAAGTAAATAATTAGTTACAAAACAAATTATAGGCAGCAACAGCAGTGGGAATGTGTTTCAATGCAAAAATCAGTGCACATACTTGTAGCCCTGAGCAATGCCTAGTATGTGGATGATATATTTGTATATTCTTAGCTTCAACCTTGTTATCAGTGCTGTCAGTCTCCTAACATGTCTCATCAGATATGTTATGAATAGAATGTTAAATGTTTTTGCCTGGAAGTGTAAATGTGTTATTTAACTTTGGTTTTGACATTTAGCACAAAAAAAAAAAGATAACACATACTTAGATGAGCCTTATTTGAGATTAATTTCCTGGTTTATATTTGGGCGATTTTATGGAAATTCCGATGTTCCTTTTTTTGGTCTGGAAAAGCTGAAATAATCCCTTCAATTATTATAGTAAACTGTCGAAAATGAGTCTGATGAAGTATTTACTACAAATGACCCTTCGTTAAGCTCCGCCCCCTTTTGATTACTGACTCAGACCAGCTTTATGGAACATTCCATCAAGAATGAACCAGAGATTTCCGAGAACAGTATGATTGTCAGTAGAATGTGCTCATGAAGTTGTAAAAATGGATTGGACATTATTCTTATATGGGCATATGCACTTTTTAAATCTGCCTTTCAAGAAATGTAAATTAAATGATGTAAAGTTAATATTATTTTACCTTTGAGCAAATGTGTTATGCATGTTCATTTGGGAATGAGTGCTGACACATTGTCTAATCCTTAGCATGCACTTAGCACAAGTCATGTATATACTATAACAATATAAACATTTTGAACAATTGTATTATTATAATATTACATTTGAAGTAATCTTGTAGATAGAATCACTGATAGATCCCAAATTTAATTATACTCATAGTGGGGAGGTATTGCATCATATCTGGAACACAGACCTTTGAATTGATCATGGTTTTTAACAAACAGACATGCTCTGTAGCAGGATTTGCTGGGTTGAAACAGTCAGTTCACTAGGCAGTTTTCCCACAGTCTAGAATGGTCATGTAAGTGTTTGTGTAAATGCTCAGAAATGCTTGTTAGGGACCAGTCGGCAATTATAGATGCCATTTCTATTAAAGTGAAATGGAGACTTTAAGCTACACCTTAACTGACAGGGACAATTACAGATCTCGCTGGTGTGTCACATAGCATGTGAATTGGCTAAACACACAAACACCTACATTCCTAATTCACCTGACCTCTAAATCAAAGGCTGTAAGAGAATCAATGTAACTTAAACGGACAGCTTGAAAAAACACTTGTATTTGGGCAATAATGTTTTGTTTCAAGTTATTGTATCTCTCCAGTGAGGCTTGTTTGGTGAACACATGCAAATAACCACAAAACAGAGCTTGGCCATCAGAGCCACAACAATTTTCAGAATGTAGACAAAATGCTCTGGAAACACCTGAACTAATATGTAAATATGTAGGCCCAGAATCTCCTACACAGGTGTGTATGGTGGTGCAGTATAGCTAGTGAGTGCATTTCTACGAATTTTTATTCAAATCTGTCGATTATATCTTAAATTGCAGGGGACCAAAGATGGAATGTGAGGCTCAGCTTTACCACCAGGGGGTGTGATGTACTGTAGATGATCCGGAGTGACTAGTTCTGCCAACTGATATAACTTGATATCTCTCCCTTTAAGTGTCTCAGGGCTAAATGCAATGGAAAATTAACTACATGACATGTAGCAAGTTTTTTCTCTGTTCTCTGTTCTTCATCATATGAAGTGACACTTCCTCTTTATATTGTCTCTGTCTTGCCTTTAGTCAAATTATAAGTAATTATTTCTTTAATATCAATTAAGTGAAGTGAAGTGACGTGACATGTGGCCAAGTATAGTGACCCATACTCTTAAATAGTGCAAAATGCCCTATTCTTGTTTTTAATAGTGCCATCATAATGCCAAATCAATTAATCATATTTGCTATGTCAGGTAAAAATGCATTACTACAAAGTTGATGAAGAGACATCACTTTTGAGGATAGTGATAAATTACATTGCAATGTGTTTTATTTATTTATTTATTTTTTTCAGGTAAGAGTTATGAACTGTATCTTTATACATCATGTTGAAAAAGGCAACACCACAGATGCCACTTGCTCTGTAACCAGAAGGCAATGCCCTGATTACTGAAGCAATTGACACATTTACATATTTATTGATTATATTTACTGTTATTGTTACATGCTTAATGTTGTAAAGTGATTACATATGTAATCTGTTCCATTAGTAAAACTTCATGTGATATAGATTCTGAAGTTCCACTCATCTTTTTACTGTTGTATGGTGCGTGTGATTAAAGCTGTGATTCATTTTGAAGTGCCCTTTTAACATGTCGTTTCTCAAGAAACTCACCTACGCACATTGCAATACACTCCCATAGAAAGGGACAATTATACCCTGCATGATCTGGCTTCCATTTGTGCTTTTTTATGCTTTACTTCAAATATGAATGTATTTATTCAGGGATTCATGACTCAAACTAGCTTCAAATTCCTTATCACATGAACAGAATTCGTTCTTAAAACTACAGATGCCAAGGTTCTCCATATTTATTGGGCATAGACCTCAGGTGTATTATAGTCAAATACTGTGACACAGCAGCTTTGTAGTCCCTTCTAATTACATTTTAATGTTTGACTTACAACACAGTAGCTTTGAAATGTGTGCTGAGTATCATTATAAAAAGATGATTAAAGGATTGATGTTTTTTTTCTATTTCACTTTCATCCTTTTGTTCTAGGTTCTTTCATGCATCCACTGTTCTCAGTACAGTGATTGACGAGTCAGAAACAGTAAACCAAGTGGAAACTGAGACTGGATCTGATACAGACATGAACTCTGGTGTTTCGGTGCTAAGTACAAAGCTCAGTCGACCATCATCTTCTCGAGAAGGCAGAGAGGATACCATGGTGGTCCGCAAAGTGTCCCTGGTCAGCATTGACAAAGAGGGCAACTTTGGGAACCATGAAAGGCCATTGGACAGCATCAGGCTAAGAGATCAGTCAGAGCCAAGCAGAGCCAGTCCTGAGCTTGAGAGGAGGTGGAAAAGTCTCCATTCCAACTCTGAAGAAAAGCAATCCAGACTCACAGAGAGTTCAGACTACACATTCACAGATAGCACATACCTGCATTCCTCTCAACTGTCCCCCAGCTATGAAAAAGGAGTCTACATGTCTCATTTTCACTCTCCCGAGACCCAGCATACTGCTTTCTCCTCAGAGACTAATGGTAGCCCTGGCAACAGTAACTGGAAAGTTGTGGAGAGCGAAGTTCAGCAGAGGAGTGAGAGTTACACTAGTGGGAGGAGCAGGGTGGAGCTTAGTTTACCTGTCGTGAGAGAGGGAGAGGGAGAGCAGGAGATAAGAAAAACAGTCTTTGACTCACAGGCACATTTCGATTCCCGCTTGATGATCGTGGAGGCAGATGACTACTCCTCTGATGTTTTCCAAGCTACGCGGGTAGAGCTGATTCCCTCACCCACTGGCCCTGAACCTGACACTCTTTCTTCCACATCTTTCTCAGAAATGGATAACCTGGTAGACACTCTTAAGAGCATGGAGCGACCGGCCCGGCAAAGGGTTCAACGCACCCCATCCAACACTCCAACAATCCAACACTTCTCTTCACTGCCACCTATTGAAGAGGATGCACCAATCTCACCCCCTACTCCACTCTCTCTTCGTACTCCAGTCTCACTTATTACTGAGCCAAAGTTGTTGAATGGAGTTTCTAGCTTACCTCTAGACATTGGCCTTAACTGGAGTTCCCCCAAGGACATGCGTTCTCCTTTGACCATGATGTATCTTTATACATCATGTTGAAAAAGGCAACACCACAGATGCCACTTGCTCTGTAACCAGAAGGCAATGCCCTGATTACTGAAGCAATTGACACATTTACATATTTATTGATTATATTTACTGTTATTGTTACATGCTTAATGTTGTAAAGTGATTACATATGTAATCTGTTCCATTAGTAAAACTTCATGTGATATAGATTCTGAAGTTCCACTCATCTTTTTACTGTTGTATGGTGCGTGTGATTAAAGCTGTGATTCATTTTGAAGTGCCCTTTTAACATGTCGTTTCTCAAGAAACTCACCTACGCACATTGCAATACACTCCCATAGAAAGGGACAATTATACCCTGCATGATCTGGCTTCCATTTGTGCTTTTTTATGCTTTACTTCAAATATGAATGTATTTATTCAGGGATTCATGACTCAAACTAGCTTCAAATTCCTTATCACATGAACAGAATTCGTTCTTAAAACTACAGATGCCAAGGTTCTCCATATTTATTGGGCATAGACCTCAGGTGTATTATAGTCAAATACTGTGACACAGCAGCTTTGTAGTCCCTTCTAATTACATTTTAATGTTTGACTTACAACACAGTAGCTTTGAAATGTGTGCTGAGTATCATTATAAAAAGATGATTAAAGGATTGATGTTTTTTTTCTATTTCACTTTCATCCTTTTGTTCTAGGTTCTTTCATGCATCCACTGTTCTCAGTACAGTGATTGACGAGTCAGAAACAGTAAACCAAGTGGAAACTGAGACTGGATCTGATACAGACATGAACTCTGGTGTTTCGGTGCTAAGTACAAAGCTCAGTCGACCATCATCTTCTCGAGAAGGCAGAGAGGATACCATGGTGGTCCGCAAAGTGTCCCTGGTCAGCATTGACAAAGAGGGCAACTTTGGGAACCATGAAAGGCCATTGGACAGCATCAGGCTAAGAGATCAGAAGCAGAGCAGCAGAGCCAGTCCTGAGCTTGAGAGGAGGTGGAAAAGTCTCCATTCCAACTCTGAAGAAAAGCAATCCAGAGAGTTCAGGAGTTCAGACTACACATTCACAGATAGCACATACCTGCATTCCTCTCAACTGTCCCCCAGCTATGAAAAAGGAGTCTACATGTCTCATTTTCACTCTCCCGAGACCCAGCATACTGCTTTCTCCTCAGAGACTAATGGTAGCCCTGGCAACAGTAACTGGAAAGTTGTGGAGAGCGAAGTTCAGCAGAGGAGTGAGAGTTACACTAGTGGGAGGAGCAGGGTGGAGCTTAGTTTACCTGTCGTGAGAGAGGGAGAGGGAGAGCAGGAGATAAGAAAAACAGTCTTTGACTCACAGGCACATTTCGATTCCCGCTTGATGATCGTGGAGGCAGATGACTACTCCTCTGATGTTTTCCAAGCTACGCGGGTAGAGCTGATTCCCTCACCCACTGGCCCTGAACCTGACACTCTTTCTTCCACATCTTTCTCAGAAATGGATAACCTGGTAGACACTCTTAAGAGCATGGAGCGACCGGCCCGGCAAAGGGTTCAACGCACCCCATCCAACACTCCAACAATCCAACACTTCTCTTCACTGCCACCTATTGAAGAGGATGCACCAATCTCACCCCCTACTCCACTCTCTCTTCGTACTCCAGTCTCACTTATTACTGAGCCAAAGTTGTTGAATGGAGTTTCTAGCTTACCTCTAGACATTGGCCTTAACTGGAGTTCCCCCAAGGACATGCGTTCTCCTTTGACCATGATGAAGGAAAAGCAGCTCGGAGAGACCCCGAATCGGGGGCTCTCCCTGCCTCTGCGAGCTTCGGCCCTCAACAGCATGGTCATGCGCAGGGGCTCACTCAACGAGCTGAGTCCCGAAGAGAGTTCTACAAAAGGACTCATAAATGGAGGCTCATCTCGCCTGGAGAACAGCTTCTTCTTCCAGCCAACAGAGAACGACAAGGCCTCAAACCGCTCCATCTTCCGTGCAGCATCTCTCCCTGAGATCAGCCCTAGTCAAGAGCGAATAAGCTCAGCCACCAAGGGATCTGACACCTTGCTCAGTTCCCGTTTCGAGCGCTTCTCATACCTCACTTCTACATCAAATTCCCTTAGTGGGATCACTGAAACTTCTCGAATAAGCGTGACTCCATCTGTCCAACAAAACTCGCAAGATACCTCCAGTTTCGACCACAAGTCCACTATGGAACTTTACCGCTCTCTGCCCTCCGAAACTCTCCTCAAGAACTCTCAACCTTTGGGTCTTCAGCGCAGCAGTAGTCTTGACGGAGGTCTTCTAATGAATGACACCAAGAGCTTCCAAGTTAATCAAAAGCCAGAACCAGAGCGGAACATACTCCTCAAATACAGGGCCTTCCCTGATGCATATGTGAGTATTGCTTTGTCACAATACATGTTGGCATTGTTGGTATCTTCATTTACATCAAACACTTAGGCACTACAACAGTAAAGTCTTTTTAAAATGGAGAGCAAAAGGGTGCCAAGGTGAAGATTACTACTCTGAGAATGAGGGCATGGATTCAATGAGAGTGTTGTTTTCGTATTATGTCACTGCTCTGTTTTTCCCATTCCTAGTCAACCTCTTAGTGTATCCTGATATGAAACCACTTACACCAAGCATTGTTTAACATAGTATGTGGATTGTTTTAGACTTCAAATGTCTGATGCGCTTTGTTTTTAGACCTGTTCAGGTGTGGGATGCCCTAAACCTAGACTACTCAGCCCTGTTCCTGGATATCTTGCAGAGCTTTGTTCCAACCCTCCTTCATTGTACCCACATACCTGGCTAGAATTTTGTCTGTGTCATTAGAGTTGGAACTAAACTCTCCAAAAAAAAAACTCTGCAAGACTCTTCAGGGGTTGGATTGAGCACCTTAAACCTCAGTGAATGAAAGGCTAGAAGGGGTGTTATGTCACCTCACCATGAAGGGTTTACAATAGAGATTGAAGGGAGTATACATTACCGCAGTCCTCATGCAATATTCACGTTTCCTCTTGTCCTCCAAAACAGACATTGAGCAGTTCTGTAGAGTCTTTTTTTTTTATTACTGCTTCTCTTTACTGAACAGAGCCTGAGTTTGCAAGTCAAATTTTGATTTTAACCACAACAACTTCACCAAAACTGTAGTTTGGTTAAGGTTTATAGTTACTATGGGAAGGTGCAACCTTCAGCTGGTAAAGGAATCGTGTACACTTTCATCTGCTAGACATTTCTCTGATCCATATATATACAGTATATATCGGGGTTCAGCATATAAGGCTTTAAAATGTCTCACAAGTTTGATCATGTGAAGAAAGTTCATTTCTCTGTGACATGATATTAATGTTACTAAGGGAATTACTTTTATGATTTAGATATAAGAGGTTTGTCACTAGGGAGTAACTTCAAATGATCACACATCCACTGTAAAACACAGCTTGACCTCTGTCATTCACGTCATACTGCTCTTGCTCTGTGTTGACATAAAGTGAGATGTTGCGTTATCTGACAGTTCAACCCACATCCAACTCTATATCAAAATTCAATATGCAAAAATCTTTATACTTGTTACTTGATGCCACATAAGCCCATTTACAGGAGCATCATACTTCCTGTCCCGCATGTAATGATATCATAATATGCAAACCCCCTAAATAATAATAGTTCAGGTTTCAATGAAAGAGCAAACTTTTTGGTTTCCTGTAATTACGCATAGAGCAATGTCCCTCTTGAAATTATATCTTTTCATAATGCCAAACTCTATATAATTAGGCTGGTTTAAGAGAGTAAGGAATAATCAAGCTGAATTGGCACTTTCTGAGGAGAGGTCAGAAATGGTATCAGTAGAACAGGTCGTCCCTGGGGCTCTTGTTAGTAGGCAGGGAAAGAAGGAGAGGCTGATGGAATGCGATGCTATTTGTTATCTTGTTGTCTCCTCTAATTAGCTTTGATAATTTTCCAAGACAGGCTAGGTCGAGTCCTGCTCAGACACACCCTTCTTTGGGTTGGCAATGGTTTACTGTAAATTTGCCAGTTGTAAATAGGGCTGCTCGATTATGGCAAAAATCATAATCATGATTATTTTGGCCAATATTGTAATCACGATTATTTAACACGATTATGAGGGGGCCATGACCAAAACTTTATATGAGTGATTTATTTAAAGATAGTGATACATATCAAATATAGATTTCCTGTTAATAAGGTTGCAATGACATCTACATTGTAGAGACCAGCGGAATTTCAAACAAACAAACAAACAAAAAGTCCTCAAAATTATTGAAAATAATTAAACTGTCAGTAATAAAAAAGCAAAGGACAAAACCAATAGAATAAAAAGATACAAATGAAACAATCTGTGCTTCAATGTTTTTTATGCAACTCTCAAGCAGTTTACAGCCTAGGCCTGCTCAGTGGCGGCTCGTGGGTTTTAAAATAGAGGAGGCACACTAATTGTATTGGTCTGGGATCCCTGCCGATTATTATTATTATTATTTGCTTAACCACTTTAAAATGGCTTTTTGGTTGCTTTTAGTCATAAAACTTAAAGAAAACGACATACATACAGCAAGATATTATAATTTCACTTACCTGGTCTATCACTTGAAGCAAACATCCATCCCTTCTTAAAAGTCTGTGTTAAAAGAGAGCTGCCTGTTGCGCCATTTAATTAAGCTTTTTTAAATTTGTATATACTGTTTGAATGACAGCTTGGTAAATCTGTTGGCAATTAAATATTCAATATCGCTACTCATCATAAGTACTTGGTACATTATCAGCACAGCGGCAGACGTTCAAACTAATATCACGTAATTTACGTCTCTTTGATGATTGGTTGATATCAGAAGGAGGCTAGCCTCCCTTGCGAGGGTTCTTTTCTCAACACTCCTCAGCGCTGAAAGTGAACACTCAATGGTGATTGGCTAATTTTGTTTACTAACGGAGGCATGCTAGTTCGCCTCTCCCCCAGCCTCCCCCTACCCTTCTCTATCATTAGCAGTTATAATTACATCAGCAGATTCGGCACATTCGCGATAGAAAAGCGGCGCTTTCACGTTATGGTATTACAACTGTGAAATTACAAACAAAAAATACACATTCTGAGAAATTAACTGAAATGAATTGTGAATTTTATTAACATTAAATCATCCTCCTTTTTTTGCGTGTATTTGACCGTTTAGGCATGCACCTTGAGCTAAAAGATGACTTTACATGTCCGTGTTCTGTTCCGTCTCTGAGCGCATATACTTTTCTGAGCAGCAGCGCAAGTTCTTTTTCACATTTCACATTCATTCTATAAATCAAGCACGTCCCATTTTGCAAAAGTCACGTTACATGATTCTTCTGATTTGCACGTGCAATTGGGCTTTTATGAAGGAATGAAAGCGCAGCGCTGGAAAAGGGGGCGGAATGGGGCGCAATAATCGTTTTATCTCGATTACTGTATTTTCATAATCGTTGGAGGACGAAATCGAAACAGTTTTTCGATTAATTGCACAGCCCTAATTGGAACAGATATAGAGAAAACAATTATGTCACCTTCATGCTCCACACATATCAGTTTGTGGAGACCCTATAGGCTATATAGACTGATTTTCAGTTTCCTGCTGGATTCTAGGAGTAAACAGTCCTTCGTATTAATAATGTAGCCACCAACAAAAGGCTCTCTTAAAGGTCCATTTTTAAAGGTTTAATTATAGCCAGAAGTTAAAAGTAAGACCCACCCCAAACAAAAGTAGGTACATTTTAAGCAGTTATGCATAATTTGGTTAGATATCTATAAGATGTCACATTCACTGTTCCACTGAGTTGATAGATCGGCTGTAGAGATACCGACTGCATCTCACAACCTTTTTCACTATGCATATTTGAAATATTCTGACATTCTGGAAAACATATTTTCACAATGCCTGACAGTGAGGATGACATATAGAGGTAGGTTTATAGAGGTAGCTTTATAGCATCTGCATTATGTAACTCATGTATTTGACTTTTCATTAAGAGCATCCCCATATGCAAACAGAGGAATTTGACTTGGACTCTTGTGTAATGTTGTCTCTCTTCTAACCTTGCCATGCCTCATTGTAAGTGCAAAGGCATGTCGCTCTGCAAAGTCTGGGAAGGGCTTTTCATCACCTCCTACATGCATAAATATGTGGCATTTACAAACAATGAGATCTTGACATGCATTGTAAAAACTTTGCATTCATCAAAAGCCATTAATCCATACGAGAACCTTTTACACCTGATACGTTGACCTCTTGATTTCCATTTCAAATGCCAACGGTTTGTTTTAGCATAGATGATAACAGCAGATCTGCAGATGTCATTCTCAGTTTGTTTCCCCTCATGTATATACTGTAGTTTCCCTGAGGAACTCTTAAGTATAATAAGCATTTCAAACAGCTTGTCTTAAACACAGGCATTACACCAATCAGTAAATTTTTGCTGCATTCCAGTGCTGTTTTGAAAGAGTCTGGTTGACAATAAGGCCGTGAACCTCTCACATCTTCCTGCATGTGACTTTGAGAGGTAGAAACATCAAGTGTTGTGTAAAGTACTTGTTCTTCTATTGTCAAAGGTTAGATTTAGGAGTGTAGTGTTTCCTTTAAAAACCAAAGGTGATCTGTTTGTATGCTGAAATGCCAAACATTACCACCATCACCAGTACAGAGGGGATTGAAGATGAAAAAATTAATAGCAAGAATGTTGAAATTTATTTTGGACCTTAGAATTTAATTGGGGGATTTTAATCAAGGGATATAGATTTCAGTAAAATTTGTTTCTTCTTCTGAATATGATTTATTCATTTAATTATCCTAAATTCATGTAACATAGTTTTGAACTGAATGTCTGATAGTGTTTGTAACGCTGTGATTTCTGACTGATCTTATCATAATAGCATAATATTTTACTTATCCACTAGTGCAAACATACTCTGAATAATTTAATTGTAATGCTTTCTTAAAATAGAAGTTATGCACTGTGTGTATATCTGCATTTATTTGAAGGAGGCTTCATCTCATTTAAATATTTCTTCTTTTTTTTCTTTTTTTTCAGCTCACAAAAGAAAAGGATCATGGAAAGCTCAATCCTCGGCCTGGGAAGGTGAGATATTTCACACAACTGTCCTTTCTTTTCTCACTGATATTAAATGAATCTGATGAGGCCAAACCAAGCCCTGCATATATTCGCTCTACTGCATGTGCTCATTATATTAAAAAGTGGGAAAGCCTGAGGCTGGTATTTAAGAACAGGTGAGAGAGATTAGTGGGTGTGTAACAGCCCCGCAGTGCACAGTGCAGATTTAGACCCACTTCATCTGCCAAATACACGTTTGGACAGTAAAGGATTATAAAAAGAGAGGTACAAATGACATGATGTCCTTTATCAAATGATTTTTAAAAGAAATGATGGATTATGAATTGTTAGGAGCCTACTGACACTCACACCAATTTTTTATTTTTTTGTATTTGGAAGTTTTGTGATTGTGATTATATCTCCTAATGGTGACTTTATATCTCATAGTGTGACTTTATTTATGTTTGTTTGTTTGTTTACAGTATATTTATTTATTTATATATATATATTTTTTTTTTAGCTCTGAGGCAGAAACATGCTTCTAGAACATTCATGTAAGATTTCGTAGCGTAGATCTGAAATTCTGTAATGTCAAGTTCATTTTATACATCATATAACATTTAATTGTATAATAGAATTATGCATATTATCATAAAATACCATGTTTTATCATTCGTTCATTCAGGATTGCTGTCTGGTGGGAACATTAAACCACAATAACGCTTTTCCAGTATGCATGATTCAACTTGCCTCTGTGACATTTACTAAACATCTATTTTATATATTTCACAATTCATAGTTTTTAATGTGCATTATACATCTCTACTGAATTAGTTTTGGTTGACATTCCTGTGTTCTTCATCAGAAGCAAATTAAAAGATTTAGAAAAGGTCACCGAAACTGGCTTGTCAAGCTTATTCTTGCATATTCTTGTCCTTTCCTTCTCTGACATTGACTATAGTCATCAGTGTATTATTGCAGCCTTAAGGTTTTGAGACAATAAATATGCCTTTCAAAACTAGGACAGTGCGAATGGACATGTTTTGTCCCATGATTGTCCCTTGTCCAATATTAGCACATATGCTGCCCCTAGTGGTTGAGATTGTTAAATATTAAACAATGCAGTCTTTGTAAAAAAAGATGGAACTTTTTAAGCTGTTTCTTTTTTCTGTTAGATGTTAATCTATGACAAGCCTGGAATGACCGGTGGGAGAATTGAAGTGCGTAGTGATGTTGTGGATGCCACACCATGGGAGTTTACAGACACTATTTCAATCAGAGTGATCAGAGGAGGGTGAGTGGCAAACACAAACTGCACCTCCTTGCTGAGCTGACATGCTCATATAAGCATGCACATATCATTTTAATTTCTCTCACTTGTGATCTATATTTTGAAAATAATTTTAAGTGTGCACTTCAGGGGACTTAAGTTTTAAAGATGCATATGTTTGCAGGCAACATACACTACCTTTCAAAAGTTTGGGGTTGGCACAGTTTTTCATGTTTTTGGCAAAGCTTAATTTTCAGCAGCAATGACTCCAGTCTTCAGTGTCACACGATCCTTTGGAAATCATTTTAATATGCTGATTTGGTGCTCAAGAATCATTTCTTATTATCAATGCTGAAAACAGTTTTTCAGGAGAAAAGCATTTATTTGAAATAGAAATCTTTTGTAACATTGTTAAAGTCTTTACTGTCTTCACTTTTGATCAATTTAAAGGTTTTTGTTTGTTTGTTTGTTTTATATTTAATAATAGGCATCATTATCCTGCAACTACAGAGCAATTGGCCAAAATTAATATTAATTACTTAAATTAAGTTATTAAAAATTAAAATGGTTCAGGTCATGCTTGTTTTATAAGCATAGGTGTAATCAAATAATAATGCTGTTCAGGATGATGCAACATATTAACTGACACAGGACAGTAAATATACAGGAATAAATATTAATGCACACTAAATAATGTAGTCACATTGGCTAGTGAAGGGAATCAGACACATTCCACATCATTCTTAACATGCAGACTCTCTCTGCCTTCCAGCAAAATATCATTAACTGCAGAAACACACAAATGTAGCTTTTTCTAATTGCTGTTTTTGAATTATACATTTTAAACTAATAGGAACACCCCAAATCCACTGTATCATCTATTTTTGTCACTCCCTCAGCTCAAAGAGAGTTGGCTTTATGTTTATGCATAAGCAACTTCATGTTTGCCCTCGTAATTTATCTGAGCGATCAGGCAAAGTCAGCTGTATTGTAGTTTGCCAAATGGTGTCATAACATAACATTTGCTCCATCAGGTGTCAAACCCTTGCGTCAGTGTGTTTCAAGCAGAAGTCAAGTAGGGTAATAGCTACTAGGCTAGGTATTTCAAAAAAGGGTCATAAATTGTGGTATGTGCGGCTTGGTAAGATTTTTTAAATATTTTTAAAAGAAGCTATGCTTATTAAGGCTGCATTTATTTGATAAAAACTAAAAGCAATAATATTGTGAGATATTACAGTTTAAAATAGCTTTTTTATTTTAATATATTTTAAAATGCAATTAATTTCTATAATGGCAAAGCTGAATTTTTATCAGCCTTTACTACAGTATTTGGTGCCATATGATCCTTCAGAAAACTTTTCTTATATGCTGATTTGGTGCTCAAAAAATATTTATTATTAATACAATCAATGTTGAAAACAGCTGTACTGCTTAATAATTTTGGGAAACCTTGACACTTTTTTTCAGGATTCTGTGATGAATAGAAAGTTGTATGTTCTGTTCCTCATATTATGTCCTCTCTTTTGTCTTCCAAAGTTGGGTGTTGTATGAGAAGCCAGAATTCAAAGGGGAAAAGATCGCTCTGGACGAGGGGGACATCGAGCTGACAAATCCATTTGGACCACCTGATGAAGAAGTGGTTGATCGGCAGAATGGAACAACGCAGGATCATGGGGAAGAGGACCATGAGCCCAAGCCTCAGCTAAAGAGGAAGTTCTTCATCGGATCCATACGGCGAGCAGTGAGAGTATGTCAGACTTGTGTTTGCTGTCGTTTTTTGTCATCTCATTGTTAACTGAAATTCAAGTTCATAGATATTCTTACCATAAGAGGCGAGATTGTTGTAGCTTGTAAATATGTCTCGGATGGATGGGATCATGTTTTGGTTTCACTGAAATGTAGTGTCACATCATAGCTATGTTATGAAAGGTTCAAGTGCGCCATCTTGTGTCCTGAAGCAAAACTTTGGCAGGACTTCTGCAGACATTTTAGGAACTCACGCTTGCAGAAGTAGCCTTTTTATGTTTTTTCCCCTCAATGTTCAGTAGGTTTAACACATTTTTTTACATTTCCAGGATTACAGCGTTCCTGAAATCGGCCTTTTCCCTGAAGAAAATGCAGAAGGCAAGAAGATCACATTCAGAGACACATCAGAAGACTCCAGAATTTTTGGCTTCCCAGTCAAAGCAAACTCCATCATCATCAATGCTGGACTGTGAGTGATCAGTGCAGCTTATTCCAGAACTCTTTCTGACATTTTCTGCACAGATTTTGGCAGCACGTTCTCACTCCAAACTCAAGTTGTCACATATTGATGGTTGGTCAGGACCCGTTGGCATCGCCTTTGATGTTCAGAGTACCCTTTTAGCATCACTTTTTGACATGCAGGATACTCCATTGCTTTCAACTGTTTTCCTTATGCGTCAGATCAAGACAAATTTAATGGTTTGCGTGCATTTGCAAAAATAGAAATCATTTTATATGAATTTGTACTTTCATAGATCTTTTGGAGCACCTAACCCCACTGCTACCCTAAACCTACCCACTTCTGAGCAATATAAAACATGTAACAGGCAAATAAAAGTACAGTCACAGGTATTTATTGCAAAAACTGACAATAAAAAAGCTTTATAAAACTATTACAAATAAGTCGTGTTGCATTCCAAGTCTTCTGAAGCCATACGATATCTTAATGCGAAGAACAGAGTAAATCATAAGGTTTAAATAGCTGAAAATGATCCCACTACCTTAAAGCACTCACGTCTCATTTAAAAAGATACTCTCGAACATTAGCACGATGCAATCGGTCACGAGACACACAAGAGCCAATGGCATTTCACAACCAAAGCTAACGGAAGGCTTCTTGTGGAGGCAATTTTTGAATTTGTTCACAGACTGCAACACAGGATCTGAGCTTTACGGCAGATGGAGATGGTGATCGCGTGCATCTATTCCTCTCACAAATCAATCGTTTTGCCTCAGAAGACTTGGAATATAAATACATTCTGAATAAATTGTGACTGTAGTTGGATCTGCCTGTTATATACTATGTTTTATATCGGCAAACGGTTAGGTTTAGGGGTAGGAGTTGGGTTGCGTGCTCGTAAATGTGTAAATAGTGTAATGTAAATACAATTGTTGTGAATGTTTACATTGAAAAATCACACCCCAACACACTGTATATGCAATAATGGCAAAATTATTACCCAATATATAATATAATTTAATCATGACGATAAAATTCCCAATGCCTTATTGCATATTGACACCAAAGGTTTCTTATTTAAAGCAATGGAGGACTCTGCATGTTGAAAAGTGACGCTAAAGGTGTACCCTATGTGTCAAAAAGTGACGCCGAAGGGTCCTGACCAAGCGTCAACATGTGACAAATTGGGAGTGAGAATGTTGATTTTAGAACAGATCTAAAGAATAGTTTTTTGCATGCATATATTCCATTTGGGCTCGATCATAGTGTTTATTTGTTAACATCATGTGTTTGATTTCCTCCAGATGGTTGGTGTTTGCAGAGCCCTTCTTTCAGGGTGTCCCGCGAGTGCTTGAAGTCGGGGGATTCCCCACCCCAGCCGCCTGGGGCGTCACACATCCATACGTGGGCTCCCTACATCCGCTTAAAATAGTAAGTGTCTCCTCCTCAGTCTGCTGTCCTTTTTGATCGATGATTCCACAGCATACCAGTAATTAAATGATGTCTATTAATAAGCGTTTTTCGTAGGGGGAACCTAGAGTGGAGAACCTCTATGAACCAAAAGTAAGTGTTAAGTTCATCAGCTACCATGTAATTAAGCAGTCATGTAATTTGTGTTGTTTACAGGATCAAGGATTATTCATGTTTGATATCATTTGTTTTTAACAGATTGTGCTCTATGAAAAGCCATATTTCACTGGCAAAAGCAGAGAAATCTACACCAGCATGAGAGATTTCCTGTCAAGAGTGGACAAGCAACAATCATTGTTTATGTTCAGTGCAGGATCCGTTAAGGTTATTGGAGGCTGGTGAGTACTGAAAGTATTTGTGTTTGATTGAGAATGAAGTGGGGAAGAGAGCAAGGACTGACCTATTTACTACACACTATACAGGACCGTATCTGACTTATTTTGTTGTATTGCTCTCTCTCTTCTGCTTGACTTACTCCATCTGTTTTGTAGCTGGGTGGGCTATGAGAAGGAGGGTTTCCGGGGTCACCAGTATCTTCTGGAGGAGGGAGAGTATCATGACTGGCGGGTGTGGGGAGGAGTAAACTCAGAGCTGCGCTCGGTCCGAGTCATCCAAGCTGTAAGACAAACACAAAATAGATTTTACTATTTTATATTTTTTGTATATGATAAAATCTCACCAAGATTCATACTATTTTGTTTCAATATTCTGGTGTTAATAATAATAATGCAATTAATAATAACAATAATATAAAAAAATATTAATATTTTATATTAGGGATGCACCGATATGAAAATTTTGGCCGATACCGATATGGTGGCCGATATATCGTGCATCCCTATTTTATATGATATTAATGTACTACTACTACTACAAATAATTATATGAATAATAACAATAATATAATACATTTTTAAATATATTAAATAAAATGTATGTGAGTAGCTATAAATACATGTAAATATTTATACTGAAAAGTTTAGAAAATATGAATATATTATTTTATGTTAATATAGTACGACTGCTACATCTGTTTTAAAAATGAAAATATTAATATATATTTATTACAGTAATACAATAAATAAATAATACACGTATTTATGAATTAATCTATGAATTAATCTAGCTTGCACAACATTTTGGTGTTTAGTGCACTTCATCATTAAATCTTATTGTAAACTAAATTAACAGATGTTCAAAATTAACAAGCGTTCATTTTTGGACTGTAAAATCTGCTTCCTGTAGGACCTGTCTGAGCCCCTGCTGGTGTTATATGGGATGCCTGAAGAGGAGAAAGTGGAGAATGAAGAGCCCACGTTTGAGGTGACAGAAGTTGTCCCAGATGTGGAGCTGTTTGGGTTCGGCATCAACACCTGCTCCATCCACGTGCTGAGTGGAGCGTATGTTCTAATCCCTCCATCTTTTGATGTAGCGATGTTTGAGTAACTATAAAGCTCTTCCGCATACATTATCTGAGAGTTATTGTCTTATTGCAGTCTGGCGTTTTAATAAGTATGTGAACTGATTTTTCTTTCTTTCCTCAGATGGGTGGCCTACTCTCATGTGGATTTCTCAGGTAACCAGTATGTCTTGGAAAAAGGCTTCTACAACAACTGTGGAGACTGGGGCTCTGAAGACAACCGCATCTGCTCCATACAGCCCATCCTCACAGTAAGTCAGAGGCATTTCGTTACTCATTAATCTAATCCAAACACTTTGTGCAAGGACTGTTCACTCAAATTGTGTGTGGTTGAAAATGTTTTGCATTAAAAGTAGATATTAGATAACTTGGAGAGGCGCAATCACTAAACAGTTTCTTTAGTTAACATTTGCATCTGGTAATTCATTGTAAATGCTTGTGTATTATTTCATAACCATCTGCAATCCACTTCAACCAGATGTTAAATGTGCTGAAATAGTATTAAAGTATTTTATTGACATGAATTATTTCATAGCCATGAATTCCCCTATGAATCTCCATTTAATATTCTGTCCTTGATTTCATTAATAAGGTTGTTCTTGTGTATTCCAGGCACCTAGTGAAGGACCCAGCTTTAGAAATGAGGTGAGCTGAATCTCTTATGCTCACTGAGGCTGCATTTATTTGATCAAAAATACAGTAAAAACAGTAAGATTGTGAACTATTATTACAATTTAAAATAACTTTTTTCTTTTATAATATTTTTTAAATGTAATTTATTCCTTTGGTGGAAAAGCTGAAATTTCACCAGCCATTACTCCAGTCTTCGGTGTCACATTATCCTTCAGAAATGTTTCTAATATGCTGATTTGGTGCTCAAGAAACATTATTATTAATAATGTTGAACAGTTGTCCTCTGTCCTTGATTTCATTAATAAGGTTGTTCTTGTGTATTCCAGGCACCTAGTGAAGGACCCAGCTTTAGAAATGAGGTGAGCTGAATCTCTTATGCTCACTGAGGCTGCATTTATTTGATCAAAAATACAGTAAAAACAGTAAGATTGTGAACTATTATTACAATTTAAAATAACTTTTTTCTTTTATAATATATTTTTAAATGTAATTTATTCCTTTGGTGGAAAAGCTGAAATTTCACCAGCCATTACTCCAGTCTTCGGTGTCACATTATCCTTCAGAAATGTTTCTAATATGCTGATTTGGTGCTCAAGAAACATTATTATTAATAATGTTGAACAGTTGTCTTGCTGAATATTTTTGTGGAAACAGTGAAGAACTGCATTTATTTGAAATAGAAATCCTATTTAACAGTGTTAAAAAATGGTAATGTCACTTTTAATCAATTTAATGCATCCTTGCTGATCTGAAATCTTACTGACTCTAAACTTTTGAACAGTAGTATGTAAAGGAAATCTTCATCATTAACGCACTGCATTTAATGAAATATTTGCCCTCTCTTTCTCTTTGCTGCAGGTGCTGCTCTACTCAGAGCTGGATTTCCAGGGCACATGTAGGGTGTGTCATCAGAACCAGGCCTGTTTGCCTGAAAGTCTCAGTATCAAGTCCTGCAGGGTGGTGGGAGGAAGGTTAGTGAGAAAATTTAGGGTAGGATCAAAGTTTCGATGGATGCATGGATGAGCTGTGAAAGTATACAGCAGCCCTAAAATGCATGTAGACACATACACATACAAATGTAAACATTAGATTCACCATGCATTAACATTCATTATATTCATGTTAATATATTTCTTTCAGATTGTGACACTCTGAATTTGTATCCCTCTGTTCATTTCAGTTGGGTGCTATATGGAGGAGAGAAGTTCACAGGAAACATGTATGTTTTGTCAGAAGGAGATTATCCCAACCTGACTAGCATGGACATCCCAAATGACTCCAGCATTCGCTCTGTCAAAGCAGTTCCAATGGTGAGCAGAAACTCTGCTTTCTTAATATGTTTCTGGAAAGGATGTGTTCAAATGATCTGGGCCATGACCCAATGAGAAATCCGTAGACGATACATTTAACTACATGTATCTCTCTTTTTTGCCCATTTGTTCTCTCTTTCAGACCTTTTCAGTGCCGTCAATCTCGCTCTTTGGACTGGAGTGCTTTGAAGGTCGGGAGGTCACTATTGACACACAGATTTACAACATGTGGGAGGAAGGATTTAATACACATTTCCTCTCTGTTAGGGTCAACAGTGGCTGGTAAGTTTGCAGTGCTGCTTATTATTTGTACATTTGAGGTTTCATGTCTATTTTGCATGAGATTTTTAACATATATATATATTAAAACCACATCAATCTCTTTGCAGTTGGGTGTTATGTGAACATAGTAACTACAGGGGGCGCCAGTTCCTTTTGGAGCCCATTGAAATCACAAACTGGAATAAATTCAGCTCTCTGTCCTGTATCGGCTCCTTGTATCCAGTCAGACAAGTTAGTATCCCCTTCACATGACCAATTATTTACACAAGATAACTAGAAAACACAGCGTATTTCTTATGTATTTCCGATAATTTTGTATGTCCATTTCTTAATTGTGTGTTTACATCCCTATAGAAACAAAGACTGTTCCGCATCAAAAATAAAGAGACAGGCCACTACATATCAGTGCAGGGTGGTGTTGAGGACATGAAGACAGGCCGCGTGGTCGTCACAGAGCAGGTAGAGGGAATGAGTGATGTTTGGCTTTATCAGGACGGGCTCATCAAAAACAAGGTACTTTGCACACCATGATGTTAATGAATAATGCATGTATTCATTGTTTACAACTTCTTCAAGTCACTCCCTCTCAGATTTTTTAAACGTATGCTCTCTTTTTGTCAGCTGGCTCGAACCACGAGTCTGCAGGTAATGGGTAATGTCGAGTCAGGTGCTAAGGTGGTGCTGTGGACTGAAACACGTGTGCCAGTGCAGACATGGAGCTCTCAAGTCAGCGGCACAATTTCCAGTGTCACCTTCCCTGGAATGGTGCTGGATATCAAAGGTAAGATATAGTTTGGTGCTTTATGTACAAAGCACAAGCTTTATTACTGTATATTGTAACTATTTATTTTATTATTTATTATGAAAAAAATTATTTTATTACTGTTCCTATTAATGTATTAAAGCTTTTTGTTTAGAATTAAAAATGTAAGGGTAGCTGACATCAATACAGCAGTGTCGTGCCATACTTCATCTAAATCTATCAAATCTATCAAACAACATTTTTCTGATCAACTTTTTTTAATCTAATTATGTTAGCTAGCATTAATTAATAAACTTTGAGCAATACATTAATTTTTTTTATTTGTATACTGCAGTATTACACTATGCTAAAAGGTGATTCAAATTTTGAAAAAAGTAATGACCCATACCATAAACACCATACACTACCGTTCTAAATTTTGGGGTCAGTACTTTTTTTTTTTTAAAGAAATAAAGATATACTTTTATTCAGCAAGGCAGCTTTAGTTTATCAAAAGGGTCAGTAAAGAAAAAATCTATTAAATCAAAAAATAAATGTTGCTTTTTTATAAACTTTTTATTCATCACAATTAAAATTTCCACAAAAAAAAAAAAAAATATATATATATATATATATATATATTATTTATTTATTAAGCAGCACTGTTAAAAACATTAAGCAACTGTTTTCAACATTGATAATAATAAGAAAAGTTTATTGAGCAGCAAATCAGCATATTAAAATTATTTCTGCAGGATAATATGACATCACAGGAATAAATTACATTTTAAAATATATTAAAATAGAAAGTTTTTTTTATTGTAATAATATTTCACAATATTACTGTTTTTACTGTATTTTTTGATCAAATAAATGCAGCTTTGGTGAGCATACAAAACTTTAAAAAATATTTTTAAATCTTACTGTAGTGTATACTTTCTCTTATGAATATAAAATATCTAAATTTCTTTATAAATATATGGGTTTCAACATAATTTGTGATTTTGGCAACACTAAAAACATTCTCCAGGCAATCTAATTTATCTTTTTTTTTTACAGGGGGTAAGACATACGACAAACAACATTTAGTGATTCGAGAAGAGAATGAGGAACATGCCAGTCAACAGTGGGAGCTGGAGTTTGTTTAATCCCGCCACTCTCTTCTTCATCTGACCCCCCTCTCCTTTTGACTCCACCCACTTCTCCTGCCCCAACAATACAAGCACTATCTGTGAACTGACATATGACACTATGAGGGCACCAGTGAATCATCCTTACATACAATCGGAAGATGTTGGGCGGGGAAAGTTTCTCCTGTCAGTAGAGACTGTATAATAGGTAAAACGAATCATAGGGTAATGTATTCCCATTTAAAAATGAGAGAGAAGCAGAGGTCAAATATCATTCAGCATACTAGTGTTCCTGATTGTGAAATGTAAAGCTCTCGCCTGTGATGTGTCTTATTTGCACATAGTTTGAATAAAACATATTACCTACAGGTCATTTACACGCTGTTGATGGTGCTGGTGGTTAAGTCACTTAAAAACTTTTTTTTTCTGTTTCCCTATTCATCACATGAGAATGTCATCATCATATATGAATCTGGCAACTTTCCAAGCATTCTTTAATTTCTGCTCATTTTATTTGTTTACAAGCGAATGTTATTTTGTCTAATCATTTATTTGACATATTGGCTATATTCTGGTATGTATACTTTAATATCAATGTCTGCGATTAGTTTATAGTCATTGCAAATGCTTCCGGAGTGAATTCTGGCAGATTTCCGTCTGTCCTGTTGTTTTTATACCAAAAAGTGTGCTGATGTCAGTCAATATAAAGTCGCCATGTTTTTGGAAAACTTTATTATGTATAAATGTTATTTTCAAAGTACGATGTGAAATATTATGTAACAGGGAGGGGTTTTAATTTTGTAATAAAACTATGTGAAAAAAAATTTATGTAGTAATTCATCACATTTTCACTTAAAGGCACAATATGTAATTTTCGCCGCTAGAGGGCGCGTATTCAAAATAAACAAAGAGACAAAGGCAGTTTGTTGACACCGTGACTGAGTGTGGAATCATGGGAGTTGTAGTCTTCATCCCCACAGCCGATGCAATTCGACGGGACTCGGCCAGAAATCATGTTCATGGATGAGCTAATGATTTATTAACGCAGTAGAATGAAGCAGGTTGAGGCTGAAAGCCGTCGAAGTGAAACGAGGCCGCTGAACGAGCGCGACACACGGCTCGAAAGCAGCGGAGCTTTTATTATGCCACAGACGACCGCTTCCGCTCCTTCTGGTCGTGCGTATGTGGGGGAAAAAAATAGCGCTGTTTTATCATACTAGATACATTTGAAAGTATTGTTATAATTCTACTCTGTGCCGTCATCACCGGTCTATTAAAACGCACAACATATTAAAGCGTCTTTGGTGTTTCCATGTTTTCTACAAAACAAAACCGGAAATCGAGGGGTTATGACGTCATTGGCAGGCGACACAAAATATATAACACTGGCTGCATCTGAAAACTCTAAAATGCTGCCTTCGGGGGCAGCATTCCAAGGCAGGAAGCCATCAAGGCAGGTCCAAATACAAATTCTGCTTCACTTCCTGTCTCTGGAGGTACCTTCTTCTGATCGAATTTTGAAGGCAGCATAGATGTATGTTTCGCTGCCTTTGATATCCCACAATCCTGTGCGTTCCATTCCGTGACAGTTGAGCTAAAAAATAAAGATGTCGTCTGAAAGTTGGGTTTGGTGGTCAGTTTGTGTGTAAATGTTATCACAAAAACTCATTCTATTTTGTTGTAGATCATTAAACCCTTATGCTGCCTCAGAAGCCTGTCCGAAATCAGTTTCATGAGGGGCCTTCGTGAAAAAACACTGCTTGCAATGTCATTGCCTCGTATGGCAGCGATGCAGCAAGTCAGCTGCCTAAGTTTTTGGATGCAGAGTTCTAGTGGTTTTTGGATATTTTAATCAAATTAATTGTGCCTTTAAGTGTGGGCTATGTTTTACTATCTGTGTTAATTTCTTAGAACGGTTCTTCAAGAAAAACTTGTATTGGCATACATGTGAAGTAGTGCTTGTTTATTCATTTTAATCAGTTTAACTTGGCTTAGGAAACATGTACTGCCAGGCTGTACTTCTGTTAACGCTGAGATCAGATGTAATCGATCAGTGAGACTCGAGCGGCAGGTGCAGTGACCGGACTGGAGAGGTGAGGTCAAGATGTCTGATAACGGCTGCTGATGAATGACAAGTATGCAGATGCGTGTACTGATGTCATTTTGTTTGTTCAGGTCTACAAATCAAACGCCACACCTGATGATGTTGCTCTTTCAGGTGGAGGTAAATTCTGGTGATATTTTCAACATTTGACTTTACGTACACAGTCACATGCAAGTTCAGCTCCACTAACGTCTTTGTTGACATTAACAATACGTTCACACATTTCTCAAATTACAACCTGTTTTATGCAGCTTGTAGCAAATATCTTGACATCGAAATATGTGACGTGACGTGACATGTGGCCAAGTTTGGTGACCCATACTTGGAATTGGTGCTCTGCATTTAACCCATCCAAAGTGCACACACACAGCAGTGAACACACACACACACACACACACCGTGAGCACACACCCGGAGCAGTGGGCAGCTATTTTTGCTGCGGCACCCGGGAAGCAGTTGGGGGTTCGGTGCCTTGAAGTGCACCTCAGTCGTGGTATTGAAGGTGGGAGAGAGCGCTGTACATTCACTCCCCCCACCTACAATCCCTGCCGGTACGAGACACAACCCACAACCTTGGGGTTACGAGTCCGACTCTCTAACCATTAGGCCACGACTTCACGATGTTTGAATGTAGCCTACATCAAAACGTGTTCGAGAATTTTCTTCGAAGAATCCTTGTAGTTCAGAAATGTTGTTTTGTGGAGGAATCTAGTCAACTGAGTCTTCCAGTTGTTATGCAGGTTTTTAAAGTTCTTGTGTGTAGTCTCAAGGTTACACCCATGGGATATCTGATCTGATCTGATCTGATCTGATCTGATCTGATCTAAGGCATAGAGCTTCTGTTTGGTTTGAGACATTTTATGCTTCTTGCAGTACAAGACTTTGTACTACTCTCAAGTACATGAGAACTGTGGTATATGGATGCTATTTATTTCCCAACAGCGATTTAAAACCTTACGTTTTCATCTTGCGTTATTAAGTTTGAGAGAGGGCAGATCAGGAGTCACACAAAAAAAACTGAAACACAATCTCGCCTGAGACTGAAATCTCACTACAGACCCTTCTGAGTCTTCAGTAGGTAAACCACCTTAACAAAACATCATCACTCTTCGAGTAATCTTTTTAAGTTAGGTAAACCTTTTTAAACCAAATTTCATTTTCATGTGCTTTCCTCTTTTTGTCAGAAGGGTCATAGGTTATTTGAATTTAATTTGTACAGTGTTAAGTGAGAATTAAGTTCATTTCTTTGTTTATTAATTTGTCTATTTTTGCTAAAAGAAATAAAGAAATATATTTATTTACAGTATTTTTAAAGAACTGTGCTCTTTCTGAGGTGTTGTTTTTCATGATTTTTGTTATTATTTATACACTGTAAAAATTATTTCTCAAAGGTGTAAATAAAACAGATTATTGGAGTATGCTTTACAATAAAATACTTTTTTTGTTTTTCTACTTAAAATAGCATGTATAATTCATTGTTACTTGCCATTGTATTGTTCATTTAATTGTGAAATTTACTAAAGAAAATTGTTTCTACACCAATGTTTTTTGGTAACACTTTACAATAAGGTTCATTAGTTAACTACTTTAGTTAACATGAACTAAGAATGAACAATGCTTCTACAACATTTATCAATCTTAGTTCATGTTGATTTCAACATTTACTAATGCATTATTAAAATCAAAAGTTGTGCTTGTTATCATTAGTGAATGCACTGTGAACTAACATGAACTAACAATGAACGACTGTACTTTCATGAACTAACATTAACAAAGATGAATAAATACTGTAATGAATATATTGTTCATTCATGTTAGTTAATACATTAAATAACATTAACTAATTGAACCTTATTGTAAAGAGTTAACTTTTTTTTCTCTCGGTGCAGCTTGTGCATGCATATATTCCTTTTACATTAACAAGTGGTGCCATGGAGACAGAAGCTAACTCACAGGAAACATCTCCACTTACGGTGAATGTTTGCATCTGTACATTTTTCTCACTTTTTGTGTAGTACTGCTTCTCAATACCCTTTTTCTTCTACATCAGGATTCTTTTCTTCTACAATCTACATCCTCCTCTTTACATGCCTATATTTTTTTATCATCCCACAGTTTGAAGCCATGTGGTGGGGCACCCTGGGGTCTGTTCAGCCTTTCCCAAATTTCCATCCCGAGAGAGATGTTACAGTCCTTCATACTGCACTGGAGAAGAAAGGTACAGTTAAATGAATGCTCATGAGGCATGATTGTGGTAGTAAAATTCAATCTGCTAGTATTCTATCATATTTCATTGTTTTCATTGCAAACTACCATAACTTTTTGTTAAAGATGTGAGCACCATTGTGAGATTACTAACCAATCGCAGTAATGCTCAGAGATGATCTCTTGCCCAGGTTTACAAGAATTTCTCACAAAAGGTAAGGGAGAAACAAATTCATCTCCAAATCATCACAATCTAGTCAGTCTATGTGTTGGGGTCAGGATGCTTTTTAGAGGCCAAATACTATAAAAAGTGACCAAGTAATATAATACATTAGTATAGTGAGCAAATGTCCCACAAGGGTAATAAAAATTAAACTCATATATAATTCCCATCAGGAAAATGGCCTAGAAAGGTTTGTGAGGATTTGGTTTAGGGGATATAATATCATTAACTAGAAGTCAATGATTAATCCTCATCATGATACAAAAGTGTGTGTGTGTGTGTGTGTGTGTGTGTGTGTGTGTTACAGGAATTGGATGCAAGTCTGAAGAAGGTTCTTTCCGGTGATCTGCTGTCTCTGATACTTGGACTGATGATGATAGCAGTTTGAGGCCCATCGCTTACGCAAAGCCATGGAGGTTTGGCATTAATAACTAGTATAATGCTAGTCTATGAATATGCAGTTACGTGTGTGTGTTTGTGTGTGTGTGTGTGATTATCAGCGTACATTTAACTATAGCTCGACATCCACTCAGTCTGTATAAATTTTTTGTGTGTTCAGAGTGCTGGTACAGATGAAGAAACTCTTTTAGAGATTTTGTGCACAAGGATCCCACAGCAGCTCTCTGACATCAGGGCTGCATATAGTCAAGGTGCTTTAGGAATTATTTTACTAAATGTAAAAATATTGAACCTTTTAATTTAAAGGGGTCATATGATGCGATTTAAATTTTTTATTTCTCTTTGGAGTGTTACAAGCTCTTGGTGCATAAAGAAGAACTTTAAATTTGCAAAGACTAAAGTCTCAAATCCAAAGAGATATTCTTTATAAAAGTTAAGAGTTAACCACGCCTACCTAAAACAGCTCGTTCTAACCCCCCCCACATATCTACCTCACTATGTGGGAAGATTTGCATAACACCGCCCAAATGTTCACGCAAAGAAAGAAGGCGTAACTTTTATTCTCGCTGTAGTATTGTTGTTGCCGCCGCCATGTCCTGAAGACGCTGTGCTTCGTTGTGAAAGCGAAACTACTTTGTTTGATCTTCCAAAAGAGGACAATATCCGCCTCGTCATGCCTAGAGCTGATCCGTGCTGGTCGCTGAGGGAATACATCAACTTAGTGCTGTGGCTCGCCGGCACATTTTATGGAGGACTGTTTACTGATCCTGGCAGAGTAATGTTAGACTACAAGCCGGCTCATCGCTCCGGCCTGACAGGGCATCACAGTATGGTGAGGGGCATAACAGTTCCATCTCACGCTTGAGGTATTCGGCCAATTGGATAGCTGGCCAATCACAGCATACCTCGCTTTTTCAGAACAGGTAACTCCTGTCCTGAATCTCACTCTTAAATATTTACCACCAAAACCAATTTTATTGTGTTGAGACTTCATCAGCATGTCAATATCGCTTGCTATGTGAGTGATCGTGCTCATTCTCTCGGTTTCTTTCTCTCTCTCCTTTATCAGAAAGAGAATGGGCCAGGAATTTTTGGACCAGGATATAGCAGTGAGTCCATATACATTCATAACAGATTTGTCATTTTAGGATGAACTGTTCCTTTAAAAGATTTCTGGCTCTCTCAAAGGACTGCTTTCATGGCATATTAAGAGATATAGCTGACAAAGATTTAACTATAAAACATATGATGTTGACTTTGCTTTGTTTGATCTGTTGCACTGCAACGGCCAGTACAGTGACCTCTAGATGACCTCTGAAGTTGGATTCAGATTGTAGATATTTCAGCTCCGTTAGATCACAGGATGACAGATATCCAAAGTTTTCTAAGAATTCCACTCAGATAAGATGCATATTTCATATATTGATTGAATTGCCTGATTGAATTCTGTGTATTATGATTTTGTTTTGCAGTCTTTATCTGAGGAGCTGAAAAACCAGAAACCTGCAGCTGATATTTGGATCAAATTACTCACCACAAGAAACCAAGACCATCTTAGAACTGGTGAGTTGCAAGTGTTTGTATACGTGTTTCTGGTCTAGCTATAATTTCAGGGACAAAATTGTTGGAAAATGTCTTCAGAAGATAAATGTGGAAAATCGTTCCTTAAGAACATTTAATCAAGAGGAAAATTGTTCATAAAGACACTAAATAACATCTTTAGTCTACAAATCTAAATGTAGGGATTTTACATTTTAAGGTATTTCAAAATTTGACCACTAATACTTCTGATGAAATGATTGTGCTTGAGATATGTCAGAACGTTTCATTATTACCGTTTAATATCTGCCATTGTTGGCAGTCCTAGTGTTTGGAAAGGTTGTTGTTTCCTGTATCCTTGGTACAGGTGATTACTTATGTAAAGTTTTTGACAAATTTGACGCATTCAAATCCTTGGAACATATCCATATGTACTATTTAAGCTTTCTTGTATGGTATTTGTAAGGCTGACAACAACAAATATTTCAAATGTGTGTGAACAGTAATGTTATTTCTACTTCAGTGCTGGAAGAACTGGAGTTTGAGAAAGGCCAGACAGTGGAGGATGCTTTAGAGGGACATTTTAAAGGAGTCCTCTCTGGAGACCTCAAAAAGGCCTTAAAGACACTAGGTAAAACTGGTTTATGTGTGTTTGAGGATGTATTAATGTGTGTGTGATCAATGTGTAATGATCAATTAATGTAAATCCACAAAGCATTTGCAATTCATCTCTTTCTTTTTCTCATCAGTGCAATGTATACAGAACCAGTATCTATTCTTGGCACAACGGCTCCAAACTATGAAAGCAAGCTTGGGATTTTATTTATTTTATTTTATTTTTTTACACTTTAGAAATATCTATATCTTTATAAATGTCGTTTCAAAAAGCCAAATATTAATTAATGCCATTCCTAAATGTTTTACTTTAAAACTTGATCTTGTGCATGATCAGGTTTTACCAGCATTTTGGGTGCCAAATGTCCCATCAAAGAGTAATGTAAAACCTAAAATCAACTCTATGATGGGCTAAAAATACAGAAAGCTTTATTTGAGGGTTTGGTTTGAGGTTAGTGGATAGAAAATATCATTTGTTCAACATAATAACAACAGAAGTCCTAATCATCATAGAAAAACGTTGTCTACTAGAATGCAGTACTAGAATAAACTTACATTGTTTTGCATGGCAGGTAATGTATCAATAACAAATATTTTAAAGAATTTATAGCAAGTTATTCCCTGAAATACAACATGCTAAATCCATGCAAAGCACATGCAAATGCAAAACAGGAAGTTATTTTAAACAAATATACAACTTTATACAAACACTGAGACCACTGCTTGTTTATGCACTGTATAATGCTCAGTTGCCCACAGTCTTTGTTTTTATTTTTGTTTTGAAACGGCTATAGATGTGTTGAGAGATACTATGTCCTGTACTTTTGTAGTCACCGGTGGTCCAGGGTGTGATGGTGGCTCTCAGTGAGGAGGATCTATTGAGAGTTAGAGTAGCATACCTTCAGTCAACGGGAACTTCACTGTACACGGCCTTACAGGTCTCCACACACACACACACACACACACACATCTTTAAACCAGTCTTCACCATCATTTTTTAATTTAATCTTTTTTTTTTTCTTTCTTTCTTGTTTTTCTCAGTAGAATTACAGGTCTCCACACACACACACACACACACACACACACACACATCTTTAAACCAGTCTTCACCATCATTTTTTAATTTAATCATCTTGTTTTTCTCAGTAGAAGCAGTTTAAAGGTGAACTCCAGCAGGGTTTGTTGGATTGTTAGATTAGAAGAAGTGCTGTATATGATACAAATGATAAACATTTACATGCACACAGTAAAAGCACATTCCATCAAGCTTTGTGTCTGAATAAATAAATAAAATGTTTCTGAGAATTGCAACACTGTCTTTTATGAATCCCTGTGGAAGGCAATAGTTTTAATAATGCAATTTTCAACTTTTTAAATACAATTTTCAACTTTTAATATCAGTTATGACTATTTTCTCATAATTTTCATGACTTTTTATGTCAAAATTTAGACTTCTATATAATTATGTTTGACCAAAGCATGACTTTTTTTCTTATGTGGCAGAAATGAGCTTTCACAGCTTTCACCTTAAATCTCTGGTTTATTTATTTATATTATTGCCCATTGCCCTTGAGTTTTTAAAGGTTAAGCAGAACAAGCAGTTGTTGTAGGGCACGATTCAAGACTGGACTCTATCATTTTTATTTTTATAATTTTCACTTTTGTTTGTTTTTTGGTTAATAAATCTAAAGTTGATAGTGAAAATATTGTTTTGGGGGTAAAAGTTCTAGTTAAATGGGCTAGAGGCCCATAAAAGGCCTGTGAAAAGACCAGCTATGGTCAAAAAGGCCCCAAAACGCAGTTAGGGAAGAAGTGGGGAACAATACGTGAACTATTATATATTGTTTATTTATAATATAACCATGTATATACTTAGGACTTGGGGTAAAAGGCCCTCTAGTTGTCTTTATATTTAAATAAAACAAACTTATTCTACCATGTCTTTTTACACACGTTAGTAATATTTATACACTGCCATTCAAAAGTTTGGGATCAGTGTTTTTTACAGAAGTCTCTTTTGCTCATCATGGCTGCATTTATTTGATCAAAAATACAGAAAAAAACAGTAATATTGTGAAATATTATTGCAATTTAAAATAATGGTTTTCTATTTTAATATACTTCAAAATATAATTTATTGCTCAAAGCTGAATTCTCAGCATCATTACTCCAGTCTTCAGTGTCACATGATCCTTCAGAAATCATTATAATATGCTGTTTTAATATCAATATTGGAAACATTTTTGCTGCTTATTATTTTTTTGGAACCTGTGATACTTTTTTCATGATAAAAAGAACAGCATTTATTCAAAATAGAAATCTTTTGTAATAATATACACTACCGTTCAAAAGTTTTGTTGTAGAGAAAAGTCTTCTCTGTCGTGCAAAATAATGCTCAGGAGGCAGAGTTCCAGAAGTCAAAATTAGACTTTATTGCAAGAAGACAACAAAGCCGAGATGTGTGCAGAACATCTGAATCTGTCTCTGTCCAGACTACCATCTTTCTACAATTTCATTATCGGTCACTGTCCAGTGAGCATACAGACCACTTGTTGATACGTCATTCCCAGGACTTTTCCACAATTGTCTGAAAATAATGCTCAGGAGGCAGAGTTCCAGAAGTCAAAATTAGACTTTATTGCAAGAAGACAACAAAGCCGAGATGTGTGCAGAACATCTGAATCTGTCTCTGTCACTGTCACTGTCCAATGAGCATACAGACCACTTGTTGATACGTCATTCCCAGGACTTTTCCACAATTGTCTATTAGTTTTCATAATGCTTGCTTTCATTGTAGAAAACCACCTGCTAGTCTGTTTTCAAGAAATAACTTCTCTTATCTACCCGGGTGCCCAAAGTTGCCGAGGCATATGTGACCCTGGACCACAAAACCAGTCTTAAGTCGCTGGGGTATATTTGTAGCAATAGCCAAAAATACATTGTATGGGTCAAAATTATTGATTTTTTTTTTATGCCAAAAATCATTAGTATATTAAGTAAAGCTCATGCTCCATGAAGATATTTTGTAAATTTCCTACCATAAATATATCTAAATTAAATTTTTGATTAGTAATATGCATTGCTAAGAACTTCATTCGGACAACTTTAAAGGTGATTTTCTCAGTATCTTGATTTTTTTTTTGCACCCTCAGATTCCAGATATTCAAATAGTTGTATCTCAGCCAAATATTGTCCTGTCCTAATAAACCATACATCAATGGAAAGCTTATTTATTCAGCTTTGAGCAGGACCTGGAGGATTTTTCTGAAGAACAGCAGGCGGTTTACTGTTCAGGACAAACAAGGGACTCACGAACAACTATCACAAAACAAAACAACAGTCGTGGATCATCCAGGAAATGACACAGTATTAATATATAATATTTAATATTAATAACTTTTGAACAGAGTCATTTTTATAAATTCAGTTATTATTTTGTCTTGTGGAGTATATATAAACATCCGTTATGTGAAATAGCTTATTCAAGACAGTAGGCTACTAAATCAAATAAAAACCGTGCAATTTTCATGATCCCTCTTATTTTGTGAAAGACATATGCTGCATCTATTCAGTATCAGACTACTAAATTAATTGACCCAGAAACATGGTCAACTGGATTATTTGTCATTCTTATCTTGCAGATTGTAGCTTGACTCATTTGTTTAATGTTTTCCTAGGATGTAATGAGATCATAAACTGAGTAAAAGGAAATGATTGATTTTGCTTAAACTATTTTAGTCCAGAAAAGGCTCACTTACTAAACAGTAAATACATTACTGTCACATTAAAATGAAAATCTGAATTACGCTTAACTATGAAAGAAATACATACAATCAACAGATCCTTTGCTTTATTTCAGACATTATTTTAAACTATACATTTTTCATTTGAAATCTTAGGTGCTTTTTTAGGCAGTCCTCATTTGTGATGCATCAAGCAGGTTTGTGCAACCATAACAAACATTCAGTCAATAAAACTATAATCTGTTGTTCAGTTTTGGCTTATGCTACTGTAAATGTAATAGTAATTTATATACTCATTAACAATTTATATATAAAGTATATACATATAGTCTATACTTTACCTTTATATATTACTTATATTCTATTATACTGTACTACAGTACTTTCCAAAACAAGCTTAGCTTTAATCCAGGGTGCTGAATCAAATAATGCTCAATTCAACATCATGTACAGCAGGACGGATAGAGTATAGCTGATGATGGTAACTGTCAGTGAGTCGCTGGATGACGTAGTCGTCCAAATTGAGGTCTGTCCTACTGTTGTCATGGTGGCATTCACTGGCGTTGAGGAATTTGTCATCGTGGTCATATCAGTCATGTTGCTTGGAAATTCAGTTGTTTGAATCATGGTGGGCTTTGAAGATGGAGCCGTTGTGGTTGGCTGATCTGATTGAGTTGTCACAGGGGCTTGAGTTGTATCTGAAGTATTTATGCTCGTTATTATGGGTGAAGTAGTACCAATTGCTGGAACAGTGGGTTGAGCTGTAGTTTTAGTTGAAGTCTTTACGGTTGTTGGATTTGTTCTTGTAACTGAAGCATCATCAGTTGTTGCCAAGTCAGTTGTCCCTTTAGTCTTTTAGGGAACAATTTAAAAGCTTATTAACCACTGCCAATTTTAGACAAAAAAATGAAAACATATTAAAAATAAAACATACAGTGTTTGTTCCTCAGATTTCATTGGTGTGAAACTTCCCCTTCCCTATTACTGTTCTCAATAATGTAGTATAATTGTTGTAAAAATAACTTGAGAAATAATTTCAGAGAAATATATTTTCTTGTTATCCAGTAAAAACATCTGAATATCTTTGAAGCATGATACATTTACTTGAGAAGCGGAACAGAAGTAACTTTATTACTTCATCAACATACTCCATTGTTTCAAGCATAAATCTCACTATGTTTTGTTAGTTTTTTGCTTAAAACAAGAAATTCAAATAATTTAAGAGATTTTCTGATAACAATTGTCATTTAAACAATTTTGGTTGTCAAATCATTTTGTTTTCTTTTAGTAAGATGCGTAGACATTTTTACTGGGAAAACGACAGAAAAAGTACAGATTTTTTTCTGTATATTTTACTTAGACCACTGACAGAGTTTTTTTTTCTTGTTTTAAGCATAAATCTCACTACGTTTTGTTAGATTTCTGGTTAAAACAAGTAATAAAAATAGTTCAAGATAGATTCTAATAGCGGGTCATTGTTAAGATGTTTAGACTTTTTTTATACTGGAAAACCACACAAAATTATTTTTTTCATTATATTATATTATATTATATTCCAAAAAAGTTCAATATTTGCATTCTCATATAGCTTTGAAAAGAGTTCATCAGAATCTGACCTCGTCTTAGCTTATTCAAGACTACCCGGAGGCCACACATATTGCAATAGCATATGATAATATTGTAAGATGTCTGCATTGTGTGGAGTGTGAATATAAAATATACAAGTTATTGATGGATGTGTATGTATTTACCTGAGCCTGGGAGACCAGCAGAGCCAACATGCAGAATCTTATGATCATCCACTTCATGATGGAGAGAAAACTGTAATCAGAAAAGATACCACAGAGAATGAGATTTGCTTCAAACTGCGACCAAGCCAACAGATACGCACAATGTGGCCGTGTTCTTCCTCCGCTCTTATATAAGGTTCATCTATGGGCTGTAATTATGTCGTGTTCTCATGGTCGTACACAGGTGTGGATTAGTGAAAACTCTCAGGCTGAACAGCCACTCCCTGGTCCAGGATAAAGGTGGTATTTGTTCTGGGGTGTGTGTCCAGCTTTTATTGATTTTATGATGTTACTATTTTATGGATTTTTACTGGTTTACCTTTTTCCTGTAAACCGAAACCAAGCGATTGTCTTATTCGCCTCTCATATTGCGTGGTAACATGTCATCTTTTTATTTAGATTCACTGTGTTAGAAGATCATTTAAATGCGAATGTCTTGAATTTATGCCAGTGTGGTTTCCAATTTTCTCATTATTTAACCTATTTAACCCTCCCTATTTTCCAGTTATACTTTATAACAAAGTGTTAAGAGCAGATTTAAGGATGTAATAATATTTCTTGGAAATTTCCTTTTGCTTCCTTGTTCCTCTGGATCATGTGACCTCTGGAACCTTTAATAGTCTCAATAAAGATATACACTTATATTATCAAGGCATCATTTAAACTCACAACTCAAGTGGAAAGTTTGACTGACTTGTATTAACTTATATTACCTAGCATTACATGCTGTTCATTTGATTTAGAGCAGCTTCTGTTTTCTTCTTCCCACTTTTTTTTTTGCTCATCAAAACGGTTTGTTTCCTCTATTGCCAATGTAGGTCACATTGATTTGAAGAGTGACTTTATTATAATAAAGGATAATGTGTGTATTTATATATATATATATAGATGGCATTCAGGCTTTATGCTTACGTGAAATTAATAAACAATTATGAATATATATATATTCTAATCCTAGCCTAACAGTCTACTTATACTACTAGAGTTAGTTGATGTAGCTGCGTAACACTGTCTAAAGTGGACCATTGAAATAAAGAGTAACCGAATCTTTTAACACATTATGAATATTTTTACTATTTAACCTGTCAATTTATGAAAGATATGCTGTGACTTTAATTCATATAAAGGAAATGGATCTACTTATTCTGGAAAACAAATACAATGTACACATAAGTTCCTTTCATAAGTTAATAAGTACACATACGTTAAGTTCCTTAAATGCTTTTTATAACACATTAGAATTCTGCTGGAAATCTGTCCATTATATTTTATGTTTTATTTTATTTTATTTTATCGCCAAACAGGAACTAAATATATCTCAACCTCTTGAAAACTGACTTTCTGATTCATCAAGTAAAACAAGCACAATGAACACAAATACAAGACACTCATTTTATTGATAAGTTCCTTAACAGATGCTTTTAATAAAACATTAAATTTCTGCTGTAAATCTGTCCATTTTGGTATCCCATAGTGTAGTTACAGTGCATAAAAAAATAATTGCTGTTATTAAAGTCTCCTGTTGTTCTCTTGAAGCATGTCATGTCATTCTACCTGTACTGTGACAGTGCTGACCTTCACCACAAGGAAGTTGAACTATATGCAGATAATGCATCTTTCATGAAAATGTCTGTGTACGGAAGCTTACAGTTTTGATCAATTTGTGAGACAAATAGATTCGTGTTACTCAAGTCATTAGCGTACGTTTTTAACTCCAGTCAGCAGAAGCTTTGAGAATGAAACCAGCACCATTTAAAGTAAAATATAAAGTCTATGAATAAATGAAAATAGTTTACATACAGTCACGTTTATGTATTTATTGAAATTAGTTATGTTATGTCCTTATAAAATAAAAAATATTTCTGAATGTCAAGAATTCTTTATTCATTTTTTTTCCTCACAATTATTTTATTGTTTATGTGAAAACATTATTAAAAATAAAAGAAAGAATAGACAATATTTTATCATATATATATAACAGTGGAAATTAACAAGCTAAATAATTTTTCCTGATTGTAGTGGCTCTTGATTTCAGATGGTTACTCATCAAATTTCCACACCACCAGAGATTGCCAACTGCTCATTGCCACCACAGGTACATGGACACTGGCAGGAACAGTAGACCGAATGAAGGGCTAAGTTTGGGAATTCGATTTGTGGTTATCGGTGTGCTTTTAATCGTACTACTAGTTGGGTTTGTTGTTGCTGCTGTTGCTGTTTCTGTTGCTGCTGGTGGTGTTGCTGTTGCTGCTGCTGTTGTTGCTGCTGCTGTTGTTGCTGCTGTTGTTGTTGTTGCTGCTGTTGTTGTTGTTGCTGCTGTTGTTATTGTTGCTGCTGTTGTTGCTGCTGTTGTTGCTGCTGTTGTTGCTGCTGTTGTTGTTGTTGCTGCTGTTGTTGCTGCTGTTGTTGCTGCTGTTGTTGTTGCTGCTGCTGTTGTTGTTGTTGCTGCTGTTGTTTCTTCTGTGGTTGCAGTGGTAATGCTGTGTATGGTTGTAGATGGATTTCCTGTGGTGGTCTGAAATGTGAAATAATGGGATGATTACCATTATAAATCTTTTTGCTTATAGAACCACATTACAAGATGTTACAGTCAGTGTAATTATACACAGACACACCCATGTGTGACATCATTCACCTCCTCCTCTTTATGTTATCTTGAATATCAAATATTCAAATCATACACTTTGAATATGGCATCAGGTTTTTTTTTTCTTAATACTTAAGAAAAACGTATATACAAGAATACAATGGTGTCTACATTTGTGTTTGCTAAACTATTATCAAATGAAGCATCTGAAAAGTCACACAAATAACAAAATTGCCATCATTTAAAATAACCTCTTACCCATTTAATTTAAAAAGCACTGTTTGGCATACATTTGCATTAATAGTAAATTGTTATATTTCAAAACCAGTTACACTCATTCTTTATGTGAATCTTACATCAATTTCCTTAATATAAATGCACTTTTAATTATTTCAAATAGAAAAAAGATTAAATAAATTACCTGTGCAGATGTAAATAACAGCAGAGCTGCCATGGGCAATGCAAAAACCAAAATCTTGAACATGATGTGATCAAAGACAAGAGAGGTCCTGGTGCAGGTGCTAATGTGTGGGTGCTTAGATCTTGTTTGTGATTAACAACCCTTATGAACAAGCTTTTATAGGCTACTCCTCTCTCCCATAAATAACAACAACTAACAGGATGGCAAACAGCCAATCAGCTGGCCTCGCACTCATTGCACTCAAAATGACATTTGTACAGTCTTTCTTAATGTTTCTAAAAAAAAAAGGGTAACACTTTTTATGAAGCCCGTATTTATAATACATTATATAAGGGTATTCTGAAAGGGATACTCCACCCCAAAATGAAAATGTTGTCATTAATCACTTACCCCCATGTCGTTCCAAACTCGTAAAAGCTTCGTTCGTCTTCGGAACTCAAGTTAAGATATTTTGGATGAAAACCAGGAGGCTTGTGACTGTCCCATTGCCTACCAAGTAAATGACATTGTCAAGGGCCAAAAAAGTATGAAAGACATCATCAGAATAGTCCATCTGCCATCAGTGCTTCAACCGTAATGTTATAGAGAATACTTTTTGTACACGAAGATTTTCAACAATTTTAACAATTAGTCTCCTCTGTGTCTCTCCGCATCACCGTAGCGCCATTTTGGAGAATATCTGCTGGACGCAAGCAGTGTACGCTATTCTGTGTCAGCCACGACACAAGGATGTTTTCTACGTGTATTTACGCTTTGATTTGAACGAAAACAGCGCATCTGTGCAGCATGGCTGACACAGAAGAGCTACGTGATGCGGAGAGACACAGAGGAGACGAATTGTTGAATAAAGTCGTTTTTTTGTTTGTTTTCTTCGCGTACAAACGTATTCTCGTCACTTCAAAACATTACAGTTGAAGCACTGATGACAAATGGATTATTCTGACGATGTCTTTCATTCTTTTCTGGCCCTTGACAATGTAATTTACTTGGCAGGCAATGGGACAGTCACAAGCCTCCCAGTTTTCATCCAAAATATCTTAAATTGAGTTCCGATAAGACGAACGAAGCTTTTACGGGTTTGGAACGACATGGGGGTAAGTGATTAATGACAACATTTTCATTTTGGGGTGGAGTATCCCTTTAAGGCATTATATTGAATGAATAATGCATTATAAAAAAATTTACAATATGTTGTATCATCTCATAAATAATCATAAGAACAGTTTTAATGTATTATAATACCTACTTATTTGTGATTATAGCTTTTAAGTGTATGATGATTTATAACACACAATGAACATGTTGTATCCACTTAAGTTACAATGAATTATATCTCCCATAGTTGTAATGTATTATAAGTCTCATATCTTGCCATTGTTTAAGATCTGCACAGTACATCTTATTAGTGTTTTATCTGTAAAATGACAAATACAAAGTCTTCATGAAAACATTCAAAAGACTTGATAATGCATTCTTATTATTTATAAATGGTCTTTGTCTGCTTTAAGTAAAGTAACTTCACTTTACTTAAAGCAGACAAAGACCACTTCTAAATAATACTAATACTAATGCTAATAGTAATAATAATTTTTTTTTTCTCAAACAGCCATAAGTTCAGATATCAGATCAGATGAATGTGTTCACAGTTGCTTTCAACTATTTTTATTGTAATATCAGTATGGTTATTTTGATGGTACCCTTTAGACAACTGTTGATAAGTAACTATGCAACTACATGTCATCTAGCAGTAATTGGAGTATGAGTATTAGTAGTACGTCTGCTAAATATCTATACTAACACTTTATTTTGATGGTTCCCCAACAGATATTCTACTAGCAACTTTGCAAGTACGTCAATTTATTCTACCAACCCCAAACTTAACCTAAGTCTACTAATACTCAAAATGAGAGTTAGTTGTCATGTAGTTGCAAATTTGCTTATAGTCAATAGACTAAGGGGACCATCAAAATAAAATATTATATATATATATACACAGTGTTGGGGAGTAACTAGTTACATGTAACGGAATTACGTAATTTAATTACAAAATAAAAGTAATTGCAATCAGTTACAGTTACTAAGAAAAAATGTGTAATTAAACTACAGTTACTTATGAAAATGTTAAGGATTACAAATGGGGTTGCATCTGATTTTTTCACACATACTCCTACATACAGATTTAATTGAGTTCTTTCATAAATTGCAGTGACTGCTCTAAAATATAAAACACCAATGTTTCAGTAGTTTATAACATGCTAATCCGATAACTCTTATATTTCCTATAGGGTTTATATATATGCTTTATTTTTTTAAGATTAGCTGTTTTTTCTAAGGCATTGTTAGATTCCAGTGTTTCCTGTGCAAAGATTTGATTTCAAAAACAGTATCATAGTTATTTAACTATTTCTTGTTATGATTTTAAATATGTATTTAACCTCAGAATGATTTAAAGCAGTGGTTCTCAAACCTGTCCTGGAGTACCCCCAGCACTGCACATTTTGTATGTCTCCCTCATCTATCACACCTGATTCATCTCATCAGCTCATTAGTGGAGACTGCAAGACCTTAAGTGGGTGTGTCAGATATAGGGAGACATACAAAATCTGCAGTGCTGGGGGTACTTCATGGAGAGGTTTGAGAACCCCTGATTTTAAAGTAAGTCTGATGTTGTGGTGGCTGTGCTTCAAAGGGGCCATCGGATGCCCATTTTCCACAAGTTGGTATGATTCTTTAGGGTATTCTTGAAATGGTCTAGGTGGTCGTGTAAAACAACACCCTTTTTTGATCCATCCTTGAATTTGACATTTTTAACAAAACCTACCTTGATTGGTCCCTCATTCAATTCTATTCAGACACATTTATATGCATATGAAGATATTTTGCATCCAATGTCTTCTTTAAAATTAAAATATTATAGTCTTAATTCAAGTAATGAAGGATTTCGAAGGTCTGACAGTTATCAGTGTTGAGCACATACTGTAAGGTTAACCCTGCCTGGTTTACATGTTTGAAAATGATTAAGTGGATTTAATATGGGATTCATTGTGTGTTATAAATAATCATACTCTTAAATGTTATAACCACAAATGTGTAAGTGTTATATTTGTTGTTATGATTATTAATGAGATGATACAGCATATTATAAGGTTTTTTAAATGCATTATACATTCATTATTATGCCTTAAGAATACCCTTATAATGTATTATAAATGCGGGCTTCATAGAAAGTGTTACCAAATATTGTCTTGTTTTCCAGTGCAAACATATAAACATCCTTTTATCTGAATAAAGAAAAATCAATAAAGATATGTTCTTGGCAGCGTATATAGTTTATTTTGTCCCACTGTAAAATTCTTATTTTAAGCATAAAAGCTTTAAAGAAAAAAAGAACAGGTCTTATTTTAATCAACCAATCTTACACAATTTTGTTTCTCAAGTAGATGTATCTTGTTTAAATGATGTTGAGATATTTATACTACTACAAAACAAAAATTCAGATAAAAAAAAATATTTGCATTTGCATTATTTGCATAGATAGTTAAGATAAATAATTTTATGTGATCTCCAGGGTAGTTTGGTTTTACGCATGTTGCAACATCCTGTTTTCCTCACGTTTAAACAGTATATGTATTATTGATAAAGTCAAGTCAAGTCAAGTCTGCTTTATTGTCAATTCTTCCACATGTACAGCACATACACACAGAGAATTGAAATTGCGTTACTCTCAGACCCTTGGTGCATACAGATAACACTACAGTAGAATATAAATACAGATAGATACAGATAAATACAGATAGATACAGAAAAAGCTAGTCCAAATCAGTGAAAGTGGTACTGTATGAAAGTAGGACACAATCAGTAGCAATGGTATGACTGGAATGCTCAAACATTATTATCACTTTGTGTTAGACTTAGAAGAACATTAAACTGAGGTGTGTTAAAAAAAAATTCTCATAAGATGAAGAATCATCGTTGGAAAGAAAAACAAAGTGAACTGCAAAATTACATGTTGCTGAGTTTTAATATATATTTGTTTACAATATATTTTATACTATGATGTTTATATGCGGTTTTACTGGTGTTTGTGACTAAAACACACTGGCATGCGACCAATGAATTTAAAATGAAAATGTACTGAGAGGTCTGGTTCCTACATGCCTACTTTATCAGTTGAAAAGCTAATTTGCAAAGTTGCAGTATTTGCATTTGGTTTGTTAAGCAAGAAAAGTTATACTGAACAAGACATGAAATGAATCATGAATCGCTGCACATATTCTTATTTTTATTTATTTTTTGGTAGCTCTATTTGAGATTGCTTTGAAAAGATCACGTATGGTGCATTAAGTATATCCTACACATGATTTTCATTTTCAACTTTTGCGATTTGTGATATTGTCTCACTTCAAATGGGACTTTATTACAAAACAACCCAGCTAAAACAATTTCCCATATTACCCTAGTTCACAAAACAAATACATACATTTATAACAAGAGTCCAATTCCTTTGAGAAGGAAAACATAAGTTACCAGTTTAAACTTAAAACTGGAAACGGATGTTCACGATAATTTTACTCTAAAATCCATTCTGTCTTATTAGCTTATTTTTTGTAACAAATTTGGCATTTGACAAAGAGGAGTTTGTACAGCTGTGTAATGGAGTGACAAGATCACCACTGCATCACACACTATTTGTGAGTTATCTATATACACTAGACCGCCACAGAAAAACATTCCCTGACTACTAACGACAAAAATAACTGAAGAATGAATAATAGTTGTTGGAGCTAATGAGAGTTAAAGCAGGTAAAGCATTATTTGGCAATCCGTGTGACTGCATTAAAGTTCCACTACGACAAGAAACATCAGAAAGATCAACAGAAGACCAAAGTGGACGTAATGGGCTGAAGCACCGCCCTGAGGAGGGTTGGAAGAGCCAGGGCTTGGTGTAGGGGTCAGCGGTGGTTTTGCCATGGTGCTGGTTGTGATCACAGGTCTGGTAAACTGAGGTTGTGTTATGGTGGGATGTGGTGAAGGGCTCTGGGAGCTCTGGGATTGAAGGTTTGGAGTAGTGCTGGTATTAAGAGTCGATGAAGTGGTGTTGATGATTGAGTGGGTCATAATTTCGGAGGAATTATGTGAGGGTACAGTCCCAGGACTGACTGCTTTGGTCTGTCCAGATGTGTTCTGTTAAAAGGAACAGATAAAGACAAGACATTTTTATTGATAAAATTGTCATTTGAAATACTTAACTGAGTGACAAAATTTCTGTCATGTTTTCTAGAATTTTTTTGTTTTTTGTTTTTTCCAGCTTATTGGAAACATGAAAAGAAAAAAATGGCTGTGTTAAGCAATATCTGAACCTTGAATCACTCTGTGTTGGACTTATATTTCTCATAACATGAAGAATCGCTTCATGTGTCTTTGAAAAGAAAATGAAAGTGAATGCAAAATTAGATGTTGCAGAGTTGAAAATGTTTCCTTCTGCTTGCAGGAAATGTTCTGAGTGGACTCATGCAAAAAAAATAAACACAAAAGGTAACACTTTAAAGTCTCGTTTGTTAACATGAATTATTAGCTAACGTAAACTAACATAAACTAACACTTATCTTTGTCAACGTTAGTTAATAAAAATACAGTTGTTCTTTGTTCATGTTAGTTCACAGTACATTAACTAATCGTCCCCTTGGAATTATAAGGTTCTATCTGACATTTTTGTCAAAATTGAGTTATTAGCATATTCTTATTCTGTGACAACTTATTTACATTATGTGATAGATTTTTTAACGTTGTGTATATTTTGGGACTTTTCATTTAAAAAACAAAAAGGTTCTATCTACACAGTCGAACGGAATGCAAAAACTTTAAAGCTCAATATCTCAGAACTACTAGGAATGCAGAGAGAACCTTATAATTCCAAGGGGACGTAATGTTAACAAATATAATGTAATTTAATTTTTTTAATCTAGCAATAAATGTTGATCATTAACTAAGACTAATAAATGCTGTAGAATTTTATATATATATATATATATATATATATATATATATACACACACACACACACACACACATAAATAAGAACAAGGTGTATGCGGTGTATATTTATATATATATATATATATATATATATATATATATACACACACACACACACACACACATAAATAAGAACAAGGTGTTAGGAAAATAGAAAAGTAACTATGGTGCTAATTAATGATATTGTATTTTTATCAGATGGTAGTTAGACTGTGGGTGTACAGATTGGTCCTGAATCAGAACAGCACAGGCAGATGGCACCAGAACACGATTAGAACACCCACACTCGCTGCAGGCAGAATAAAAGCTCATCTCAGCTACACGACTTCTGTCTCACGTGAGCCAAAATCATCACAATTAAAAGAACCAAAGACTTAAACTACTTCAGTCTGTGTGCATTGAATTTATTTAATACACAAGTTTCACAATTTGAGTTGAATTACTGAAATAAATTAACTTTTCCACGACATTCTAATTTATCGAGATGCACCTGTACATTTGATGCCCAGACTGCTCTTTTGCATATCATGGACCTTTAGGCTTTTTCTTACACAGTTCTCTTTCATCTCCTCTTCAATGGACTATCTTTTTCATCTCAATTATGTTTTTCATCTCATTTAGTATCTGAAAAATGTATCTTTTTCATCTCATCTGAAAAAGAGGCCTAGCAACAGCAGGGACAAACATTTTCCTACAACTAGAAGCACTTTTAAGCACTTCCTATTGTTCAGGGAATTTGATCAGTAATTTGCTTTTTAAATAGTGTTGACTCCAGTAACAAATTGTTCTGCATTTGCAAGTCAATTTGGATAAAAGCACCTAGAAAATTATTAAATGTAAATGTATATGTAAATGAATGCTTTTCACCCAAAGTTCATACTTTTAAGTAGCTCATGTTTGTTTAACTGAGTGATTTTCTTCATAGGAATCAGAATGAAAAGAATGAATAAAATGCTCATTAAAATTAGAATAACTAATTTTAACTAATTAATAATTTATTTTTTATTTATTTTAATTAATAACTAAATCAAGCTAAATTGTAGTGTAATTGTACTATTTAAAATAACTGTTTTCTCGTTTAACATATTTCAAAATGTTTTTGATTTGTGGTTGCAAAGTTGAATTTTCAGCAGCCAGTCTGTACATGATCCTTCAGAAATCAGTCTAATATGCTGATTAACTGCTCAATAAACATTTATTATTGTTGTTGAAAACTTTGGTGCTTAAATTTAAATTTTTTTTCAGAATTATTTGATAATTTTATTTTTTTTAAATTGCATTTGTTTGAAATATAATTTTTTTTAAACATTATAAAAGTCTTTTTGGTCACTTTTGACTAATTTAATGCATCCTTGCTAAATAAAAGTCAACCTTACTGACCCCAAACCTTTGAACAGAATACGCATATAGATATAAATATTGCTTATATATAAATGATTAAAGATATAACAAATATCCATTGTTTCAAAGGTTGTATCTGATGATCACTCACCTGAACAATGAGGAGAAGCAGACACATATAGAGGGTGGTAAAGCGTCTCATTGTCCCAGTTGTTTGGATCTAGGTTGAGGTGCTTTGTGGCAGTGCCCACCTCCATCCACCTCTTTAAATACTGCTGATAAGGACCACTGAAATATGCAAAATCACTCTTATGTATGTGACACAACTCTGATTTCAATTATCATGGAACATTTCACACTAGAACACTTATCATCATCATCATAGCCCCTGGCAAACCATCTCACATTTACTCATGACCAAAAACTACTTCAAACCTCATAAGGTCTTCAGAAGCTTTTGGTCCCTTATCCTGCTTCATCAATTCTCGTTCATTGCATAGTGGGAGACAATGTATAATGCTTTTTTTTATTGATTTGCAGCAAACCCTCCCTTTTTCCAGCATGTTGTTTCTGAGTGTCTAATATGGTTAGTCATTGTGTTTATGGATATTTGCCTGTTTTTACTGTCATCGTAATAAATTTTTTTACATTTTTCTCAGGTTTTACAACCCATGCCCTTATTTAAAGGGGTCATATGATGCGATTTCAAATTTTCCTTTCTCTTTGGAGTGTTACAAGCTCTTGGTGCATAAAGAAGATCTGTAAAGTTGCAAAGACAAAAGTCTCAAATCCAAAGAGATATTCTTTATAAAAGTTAAGAGTCAGCCACACCTACCTAAAACGGCTCATTCTAACACGCCCCCACATATCTACGTCACGATGTGGGAAGATTTGCATAACGCTGCCCAAATGTTCACGCAAAGAAAGAAGGCGTAACTTTTATTCTCGCTGTAGTATTATTGTTCCAGCCGCCGCTATGTCGTGAAAACGCTGTGTGCTTTGTTGTGAAAGTGAAATTACTTTGTTTGGCCTTCCAAAAGAGGACGATATCTGCTTCGTCATGCCTGGAGCTGATCCGTGCTGGTTGCTGAGGAAATACTTCAACTTCACACTGTCCATCGCCGGATCGGCTTTCACACGTGGACGAAGCGGAGTCCAGCCCGGGGTCATCACATGTGGTTGCCGCAGGCATCACAATATGGCTAGGGACCTAACATTTCCGTCACACGCTTCAGGTATTCGGCCAATCACAACGCACTGGATAGCTGGCCAATCACAGCACACGATGAGCTTTGTAAAAATCGACGCGTTTCAGGAAGGCGGGGCATAGAGGAGAAATAATAATGTACAGTATGTGGAAAATAGTTTGTTTTTTTAACCTTAAACCGCATAAACACATTTCATTACACCAAATACACAAAATAATATTCTTATTAGCAGCATCATATGACCCCTTTAAAGGGTTTTTTAGCACTGACCTGTTGCACTGACAAAGAAATTGTTCACAAATCATCCTCACAAATTAAATGGTCACTTCTGGAATACTTTTTATTCTTACACTTATTACACTTATTATTCTTTTTTTTTCTGCGATTATAGTTTTGGTAGAATACTCCCCAATTTGAGGAAATGTTTTGCAACTAGGAACCATGTTTGCATATAAACAAACACAAATTCTAATTTTCTAAATGTACTAAGTAAACATGCATAGCGTCACACTGCTATGGGGTGTGTTGTTGAAGCACGTCCTGCTTGGATCTGAACAAATAACCCTAACTAGACCCTTTTTATTTATCCTGAGATTCTGAATGGTATGGGGGTTTTTTGTGCAAAACTTACAGATGTTTGTGTACATGTGGATGGTCATGTGTTACTGTATTCATATAGCTATCTGATGACGAGTTAGAATTGCAGAAGCTGTTTTTGCAGCTTCACTTCAATAGATTATCTTTTTAGACTAGAGGGGAAGGGTTACGGCGGTAAAGTTAGTTTGACGTTTGACATTCATTAGACATTCGGGTTTATTGCCAATTAAACTCTTTGCAGCTTTTATGTTTTAAGCCCAAACTAACTCAGATAGACATAAATATATGCCCTTTATGTTGCACAAGGCTTAATTTCTAGGAATTCAAAAAAAAAATTTTTTTTACCATTTAAATTAATTAAACAATTTAACTACGTGACATTATAATATAAAACCAATACTAAAATGTTCGGGAAAACATACCTGTTATCGCACAAAGCTCCGTGTTTGGAATTACAATTTTATGTTTTTTATAATAATTTTACAACTTTTAATGTATGCAATAATATAAATCCATTAAACGACAACACCATTTGATCTAAAGGTATCAAACCAACTGTAAAATATTCAGAATATTATTCCCTATAATGCACAAGGCTTGTTTTTTTCAGATTATGCCTTTACTGTTTTTATATACAGGACTGAATCCATATTTGTCATGTTTATTATTCTGTATCGACTTAAATTAATTTAACTCTGACACAGTTTAAGATAAAGGTATAAAAACAACTATAAAAATATCTAAATATTATTCAATTTAATGCACAAGGCTTGTTTTTTTCAGATTATGCCTTTATTGTTTTTATATACAGTACTGAAACCATATTTGTCACAGTAAAGGCATAATCAGAAAATAAACAAGCCTTGTGCATTATAGGGAATAATATTCTGAATATTTTACAGTTGGTTTGATACCTTTAGATCAAATGGTGTTGTCGTTTAATGGATTTATATTATTGCATAAATTAAAAGTTGTAAAATTATTATAAGAAACATGAAATTGTAATTCCAAAAACGGAGCTTTGTGCGATAACAGGTATGTTTTCCCGAACATTTTAGTATTGGTTTTATATTATAATGTCACGTAGTTAAATTGTTTAATTAATTTAAATGGTTAATTTTATTTTGAATTCCTAGAAATTAAGCCTTGTGCAACATAATGGGCATATATTTATGTCTATCTGAATTAGTTTGGTCTCAAAACATAAAAGCTGCAAAGAGTTTAATTGGCAAAAAACCTGAATGTCTAATGAATGTCAAACATCAAACTAACTTTACCGCCGTGGAAGACTTCAGGTTACGATAGTTGGCTCCAACAAATGAGGAGTAAATGTAATTGTTTCAATATGTTGCTGTACTTTCTATCACAGTGTCAGAGGCTAAAGCATTTGGTGTGGAGTCAGAAAAGGGGGGGAGCACTTCACTTCTCATACTGGATAAATTATGATTTGTTTAGCAGGGAACTTTGACAGCAGTTCAGCCTTTTCGTAGCTGTAAGTGTATTTACTGGCAAGTCACATGTTTGTGAATAATTAAGCGAGGAACTAATGATCATGAGACTCTTCTTATATTCTAATGAACAAAACCAAGAGAAATGTTCATTCAGAATATTCAGTGAACAAGATTTTACAAATCTTAACTTGTTAAATTGATATATAAATAATGAAAATAAATAAATAAAGGAGTATAATTAAGGAGATAACATGTGCTGTTTCCCTTATATATCAATATATTTAATAATAATACATAATTACATACTCTAATAGCATATTTTTGCATATACGTATACACAACATTATTATTAAGAAGTAGACTTTATTTAGAGGAGTAGAAAGTAGACTTTTATGTAGAATACATATACATATACATAAAAAGTATTTATACAATGTACTCATTGTTATCATCATGGTAGCATCAAAGGAAATAAATCCAGGGAGTAACTAAACTGTCAAAGAAAAGGTTTCAAGTATTCTATACATTCATTTATTCATTAATCATTTCAGAGTCTCAGTACATTTTATTAGTTCAGTTTTAAACAGTATGATTTCGGTTTGTTGTTTGCCCATTTTTGTTTGTGTAGTCTATATTTTATTTTCCATACATAATTTAAAAACAATCACCAATTTCCGTTCTAAACTCTTATTTCCATACAATAATAATAAAGTTTTACCAGTTAAGCGAATTATTACATTTGCGTGTTAACATTTTAGATGTTACACTTTAAGAAGTAGACTGCCTGCAGATGAAATTTGCAGGATGTCGTCTGAACTACTCGCGGAAGTGACGTAACTCCACGTTTGTTCCTCCAATCAGAGTTCGCAGCGTATGATTTCGAACATCAACGTCCCCGACGGGAAGGGAGATACGCCAGAGAAGCAACTCACACAAAAGACACAACTTACGCACTGTCCGCCCCAAAGTAGCTGCCCATTCATCTTATGATAGTTGCAAATAAGTGGGCAAGACGTACGCTGTGTTTTGGTGAAGCTCGGCGTAATATGGAGACAAACGTTAACCCTTAATCAGCTGATAGACTTTACATTGAACGTGTGGATGTGTGACTGATCCTGCGCAGCTCAGCTATGGTTCGGGAGCGGGTGGTGCAGAAGAAGTCCTTCCAGCAGAGTCTGGACGACATCAAGGACAAAATGAAGGAAAAGAGAAACAAACGTCTCGCCAACGCTGTAACGTTAGCTGCCAGCCGCGGCCTGTCAAAACTGAAGAACAGAAACACAGGTGCGATTACATGAGGGTTTGGCTTTGTGTTGCATTCCATCTTGGTATATGTGTGACTTTAGATGTAACGTTACCTTTTTTATGTGTTTTTGTGTTTATAACTTCCAGTTTGTCTTTAATTATACCGTTCGTGGTAAACTGTGTCATTTACGCACCCTCGCGTTGTTCCAAACTCATATGACTGGTTTACTTCTGTGAAAAACAAATTGGAATGGGACTGACAGCCTCATTCACTTTCATTGCATTTTTCCCTATTAACCTTAACATCTCCTTTTGTGTTGCACAGAAGGTTGGACAGGTTTGGAAGAAAATGAAGGGACTGTAAATCACAACATTGTTTCATTTTTCCATCCCTCCACAGCTACAGTGAAGCCATTCGTGCTGAAGAGCGTCCAGGTGAATAACAAAGCTCTTGCAGTTGCCCTGCAGACAGAGAGGGAGAAGGTACGGCAAGCGCAGGGGGTCATCCTGCAGCTCAAGAAAGAAAGGCAAGCACTCATCTTTCACCTGCTGATGCTGAAGAGGACGCTTAAAGATCGGGGACCTGGTGAAAGTGCCCAGGTTAGAGGTGTACACAAGGTGTCATGCAGATGCTGAGTACTTATTTCGCTTGGTGCTGATATGTAAAGTTTTCATGGATGAAGAAATGCAGTGTGGGATGTTGCGTCCATTGCATCCACAGATTTTTCTTTGATTGGGCATATGAGCTGATGTGTATAAAGTGTGTATAGTTATTCCATTTATTCAAGACTCTGCTGGTTTCATTTTCATGCTTGTTTTTGTAGGTTTCTTCTCCTGTTGAGACAAGTCCACCTCAGCCAATCAGTCCCAAGTAAGCAAGAGCAAATCTGTAGCTCTAAAGCTTTGAATAAAAAATATTATAACATCTGGGGTCAGTAAGATTTTTAAAATGTTTTTAAAAGAAGTCTGTTATGCTCACCAAGGCTAAGGCTTGATTTATTGATAAAAAAACAGCAATATTGTGAAATTTTATTACAATTTAAAATAATACTTTTGTATTTTAATATATTATAAAATGTAATTTATTCCTGTGATGGCGAAGCTGTATTCTCAGAAGCCATTACTCCAGTTTTCAGAGTCTCGCGATCCTTCAGAAATCAGTCTAATATGCTGTTCAAGAAACATTTCTTATTATTATCTGTTGGAAATAATTTTGCCGTTTAATATTTTTGTAGAAACCATATTTTTTTAGGATTTGTTGATGAATAGAAATTTCGAAAGAACAGCATTTATTTGAAATAATTATTATTTTTTAGCTTAATGAGGACCAAGCTGGACAAAAAACAGGGCCGAACTGTGAGTTCAACCTAGAGATTTCTGAACTCCCAGCTGTTCAGCACTCGACGCCTGAGCCCCCCCAGCGGACTGCCAGACAGCCCAAGAAGAAACCTACCCAAGCCGCTCCCCGCCCCAAACATGAGCGGGGGCGCAAACCAGACCGAGCCCCATTGAAGAAACCATGGGAAAACCCCAAACCCCGTGCTCGCTCCAAGAGCCGGGACCGATGTCAGAGTCGTACAAGAGCGGCACTTCCACCTGCCGATCACCTTAACTCCTCGTTGGGTGGCAATGACACCTTTGACTTTGACTGTGAAGAGGCCATCCATCTAACGCCTTTCAGAGCAGGAACCAAAGCTGTGGAGAAACCATCACCTGATGCTCCGGATAAAGAGGACAAGGTCTTGCCCAGTCCTGTTGCCATGGAATCCAACAACTGCCTCTCAGAAGATGAACATGATGCAGATGATTCCCCTTATGTACCAAAGAGGAGATCCAAAAGAGCTCGTAGTCCACCACCCAGACGGGCTCGCTCTAAAAGGCGGTCCGTTCAAGAGGCCAGAGAAAACAGAGGAAAAGAAAATACTTCCCAAAAGCAGGACCATGTTGAAATACAGCACAGAGGTAAGCATACAGTGTTTTTTTTAAATATATGTAAATGTTACATTTCATTGTTTTAATCCGTTTAATGTTCTACAGAAAAAAGTAGGCCTGAAACTGAAGAAATTGGTCTGCACCTCAGCGATGATCTCGGCCCAGGCCTTCTGCTCCCACATTCACCAGTTTGTGTTCCTCCTGAAAATCCTAGCCAATCAGAACCAAGCCAAGAGATCTGCCAAGGTAACTTTGTGTGTGGAAACACTAAACTTTTTTTTTTTTTTTTTTAACTTTTTTAATTGTAAATGATATCTAATGGTAGACTTATAAATCTAAAGATAAAATAATTAAAAAAGAGAAAGCAGTAACTATAAAGAATTCTCATTTATTCAGTGAAGCATATTTCAGGATTTCTGCAGGTTTCAAAAAGGTCTTCTTGATTCTCCTTTCTACAAATTAAGGCTTTAAACCCATATTTATTACCCATACGTGCAAAGTTTGTTTGCAAAAGGAAAATGAAATGATATAATTTACATTTGCCATTTCCAACAGTAGTCTTAATATGTAAATTGCATGCAAATTTGAACACTTTATATGTTGCAAAATGAAAATGATCATTTAAATGCTATTTGTCCTAAATGCATTTAGACTAACAGTTAGAACACTTAGGATTGCATTTTCATCATGACGCCGTGGGATATTTGTAGCAAAATTCAATTTGAAAATGCATTCCGAGCTGACCACGCCCACCCTCCATCAATCATTGCTTCGAGGCGGGGATTGGCGGAAGCATGTTACGTTTGGATCGTTTGAAACATGGCTGCTGGAGATCTGATAAGATCGTTGAATTCACTGGCAGATGAAGTGGAGCATGAACAGAGAAATATATGAAGCGTATTCCATGCTAAAATCAAACGTTCGTTCGAACGACCGATCAGTGTAAAATAATACTCAATAATATCCTGCTGTACTTCCCTGAATAAGTCTTTAAAGGTGTTTTAGGCTAATAAGTCGTTCTGAGTAATAAATTGAAAAGGCTCCCACCTGTATATGACTAAACAAAATAACATGTAGTTTACTTGAGGTTCTGCTATATGAATTTGAATGATTTTCAATGCCCCGCAGAAACCCTGCCTTTGTTGGAAAAGTAAATAAATTGTTTGATTATGTTATAACACTTTTCAGTAACAATATTTCATATTACAGTAAAGTGTAGTAGCTTTTTTAAGTTTCTGAAATATCCTATAATTGTAACACTCAGAGGTAACTTGAATGCTGTACTTTATGAAAGGAAAGGAAAACAAATTTGGCAGAGTTAAAAACAAACATTGGCCCTCCAGGAGCGGGACTGAGAACCCTGACTAGATCTTCACATTAATTGAATGTGATTTATCAACACCATCTTTAAATTTGCAACATCTGTTGTAAATATATGTATAGGCCTATGTTTAAATATATACATTTACTGTAATATGAAATATTGTTACTGAAAAGTGTTATAACATAAGCAAACATAATTAAAATGATTTATTTACTTTTCCAACAAAGGCAGGGTTTCTGCGGGGCATAGAAAATCATTCAAATTCATTAAATTACCTTTAATAACAGTCATTCAGCACTTTCGTTCAAAAACTCGAGAAGTCAATTAATTTCAAACATTTTTTGTATAATGAATTAATTAAAAATGTTTTTAATGGACATTTAAATGACCTTTAATAACAGTCATTCAGGACTTCCGTTCAAAAACTCGGGAAGTCTTAATTAATTTCAAATGTTTTTTGTATAATTCGTTAATTTAAATGAATGTTTTTAATAGACACATTTATAACAGAACCTCAAGTAAACTACGTTATTTTCTTTAGTCATGTACAGGTAGGAGCTTTTTCAATTTATTACTCGGAAAGACTTATTAGCCTAAAACACCTTTAAAGACTTATTCAGGGAAGTACAGCAGGATATTATTGAGTATTATTTTACACTGATCGGTCGTTCGAACGAACGTTTGATTTTAGCATGGAATACGAAGCAATGATTGATGGAGGGTGGGCGTGGTCAGCTCGGAATGCATTTTCAAATTGAATTTTGCTACAAATATCCCACGGCATAATGATGAAAATGCAATCCTAAGTGTTCTAACTGTTAGTCTAAATGCATTTAGGACAAATAGCATTTAAATGATCATTATGCTACCATTTCTGCTTGAACATGTTACACATATCAAATCAATTTGTTATACATTTTCATTTTCATTTCGCAACTTATAAAGCGTTCAAATTTGCATGCAATTTACATATTAAGACTACTGTTGGAAATGGCAAATGTAAATTATATCATTTAATTTTCATTTTACTTTTGCACCAAACTTTGCACGTATGGGTAATGGAAAATGGAAATTTAAATACAGAAATACAATGCCATTTTGAATATTGCATTTTAAATTGAATTTCGCTACCTATATGCTTCCATACTATATTGACGTATTGTGGTCCATTCAATGTATTCCCTAAATTCTCTTTATTTTGTCCTACATTTATCTTTATAACCCCTGTTTTAACAATGAAATATTTCTTTACATTTTCCTTGTTTTCTTTACTAGGTCTTAAAAAGTCTTATATTTGTCTTTATAACCCGTTTTAACAATGGAAATATTTTCCCATAGCGCCACCTTCTGCTGTTTCTGTGGAGTCTCCGATCCCGATTACTCCTGGTGGAGAGGTAGAGCTTATGATGATTGACTGCCCAATATTTGAATTTCCAAAGCGCCCTAGTAACTCATCCAACCAGGAAAATAAAATGGCTTTGGTGAATAAAGGCAGAAGAAAAGGTAAAATCCTTGTTGCTTGTCTTTCTATTTGACTTTAGATTGTTACATCTGTTGATCTGGGCACATTTCCACCAAAATGTGCTGGAGGAGCTCTTGTATCTTATATCAATCTCTTGTTTCTCACTGAATGTATGTGTACCTGTCTTTAAATATTCACTCACCAATGTCACATTTCTTGAGGTCACTTTTTCCAGGAGTGGTAGAAGGAAAATGAATTTGTCACACATGCACTTGTGTTTCTGCAGGTGAGATGGTTGTTCGCTCCTTTCTGGGCTTGGGTTTGAGTGATGTGACAAATCTCTCCCCCGCAGCCTATCAGAAGCCCATGTCTGCTCAAAACACCCCTCAAAGCTCCACTCGTAAGCGCCGCTGTATGAGTACTGTCAACTACAAGGAGCCATCAATCAACTCGTAAGTTCTTTGAAACTTGAAATAGTTTGAAGTGCCTGGTATTCTTCTTTCTGATATTGTAATATTTTTCAAGCTTATGGCATGATTTTTTTGTACACTTTTTATTTTTTAGGAAACTTCGACGGGGTGACCAATTTACAGACACCCGTTTCCTACGTTCCCCCATCTTCAAACAGAAACCCACTTCCCGTCGAAGTTCACTTAAAAAGATGGAATTATATAATGAGTCTTTTGTGGGTTGTCGCTGAATAACTTTATTTTACATATTACATATGTTAGGCCTTTGTAGCATGTTTTCTGCCCAGCTTCATAGAATTACAGTGCTGTATGTCTAAACCTTTGCATTATTTTTTCCTTTAGATTTTTAACTGTTTCATGATTTTTTTTTTTTAAATCTCATGATTTTAATTGTGTATATTAATAAAATGTGCCTTTTAACTGTCTGGTTTGTTTTCATTTACAATTAGGAGCCCATTACACACAAAAATAATCATTTTTATTAGACTTACAACTGGAAGCATTTCAACAGATTAGTTTTATTTTCAGAAAATAAGGAGTTTATTTTCACTCAATTGTGTTAAAGTGTCAAGGTCATTTTGTGAGTTTGAAGATACTTAAGTCATAAAGTATAATCATTTTAAAGAATTTCATAGAAGGTGATGTAGGCTATATAAACTATAGCAACTAGCTGATTGTAGTCATGTCTGTGTAAGCCATGTAGTACCAACTACCAATTGTTTCTCATGTGTCCAAATGCTTTACATGAAGCTGAAGTTACAATTGTGATTAAGCAGTTACTATAGTCAGGATAAAATGAAAAAAACTTTTGCAATGGAAGTATGTAGCTGACATTAACGTGAATACTATAAAAATGCTGGTCTGATGAAATTACTTAATTGTTTTAGCAATGCTTTACACGAAAGTAGAATTGGTTAACATTAAGAAATCTTAATGTATTATTAGCAATGAACAGTTGTACTGCATTTATGAATAGCTTGCATTAACCTAGATGGAACGCTGTAAAAAAAAAAGTTGATATGAACATTTAGATGTATAAGTAGCATTTACTGTTCAACTAATAATTAATGAAACCTTGTCCTCATCTTATGGTTGCCTCATGAACTAACAATATTTCATTTACATTAAATACACTCATTACTCTGTGCACTGTGAACATCTATTTTATTAGCATCAAGATTAATTGTATAAAAATATAGTTCATTGTTAGCTAATCTATTAAGTAATGTTAACAACTGAGACCTTAGTGTAACGTATTCATTCCTAACTAATGCATGCATGTTACCACTGTATTGATGTTGCACAAGCATATGTATCAATCTATGCCATGTATTTTCCATTTCTGCCTTCACATGAAATCAAGAACAGTGTAAACTCATCAAAAAGGCACACGTGAACATTTTCCCCATTAGTACAAAACCAGCTTCAAAATCATCCATAAGACAATGGACACAAAACAAAACACATTTACGAGTTTACAAGTCAAACACGTTTATTTAAGATAGATTATGCTTTCTTTTGTGCTGCAGCTTTCTGCAGCTTTTTCAACTCATGCTTGATGATCTTGTTCCTCTGCGGACAGAAAAAAAAACAGGTTAATTTGTAATCATCTTCTGCCACTGCAGCAGCATATACACCACAAATTATTTTTGTACTACAGTCCAACAAAACATACCATTTTCTTGGCCTTCATCACCTTGTAACGATCAAAGTCAGACATTGTGGCCCTCTGTTAAAAGAAAATTAGCATGGTAAAAAAAAACAATTATGAAGCATGCTGCAAAAGTCCTAAGACGCAACCTCGAAATTGCTAGATCAGGGTAAAAGATGCCTTTCATTCACAACACGAACAATCTTCATCCAACTAACAACTGTGCATGAGTGCAAGATCTCAACCGGCTCTATAACATACCTTCTTTCTGGCTTCAATTTTCTTGGCCCAGCTGCTTTCTTCCCACTTCTTGTTGATCTCTGCCTTTTCCCAGGCGCGCCTCACGTACTTCTGACGGGCACTGAAGCAAACCAAAACAGAGGTGATACGTGAAATAGGCACAAATTAACAAGGGCTCAGGCCAAATATACCACCAAAAGTGACAAAAATGTTTCATTAAAAAAAAAAACCCAAAGTTAATCTAGTTAACAGATTGTTGAATGCAGAGGCATTTAAGTGACCTGAAGGCATTAGATCTTTTTTTAAACATAAATATGAAAGTACATATATTTGAAGGGACTTTATACTAAAAGGCACCTCGAAGTGTAAAAAGTAGCAAAAACCAACGACAGCGCATTTAAAATAAGTCTTAAAATAATTTCTGAAATTGGTGTAAAATTTTAGCACACAATTTAGAGAGAACAAGAAAACAATTTTGACATTTGAAAGCGGAGCCAAATTTAGCGATACACAAGAACCACTGATAATCAAATACTACTACAATGAGACCAGCAAAATACATGTACTCATAAACCAGGGTTCCTCAAATCTTGCCCTGGAGGGCCAACGCGCTGCAGAGTTTAGCTCCAACCCTGATCAAACTCACCTACCTGTGATTTTCTAATGATCCTGAAGACACTGATTAGCTTGCTCAGGTGTGTTTGATTAGGGTTAGAGCTAAACTCTGCAGGAAAGTGGATCTCGTGGGCCAGATTTGAGGATCCCAGTCATAAACGCTCTGGGCACATAAGCTCACCTGTGAGGTACTTTGATGACGTAGTCAGTGAGCTGCAAGCACTTGAAAGGCATCCCCTGTCTCTTCACTCCAGTGCATGGGCCATCTACCAGTGCCTACAGACAATTTACAACAAGCTCAAGTTAGGACTCTACAAATCTGCCATGAGTGATTTAACCATGGCGTGCTTTCATGAAGCTTTTCCATGTGAAATGAAGGTTGTACGCTTCACATTATAAAGTATAGCAGTATTCAAACCTCACCCTGTTTTGGTCAATGACATCTACGATTGCCACCAGTTTGCCCTCGTGAGGACCGAAAGCAATGAAGGCAACCCGGCCGATCTCGACAAAGCGCTTAAACACCTGAAAGTCAAAATACAGGGAACAAGAGAAGAGCATTGATGCATTTTCAGTTCAAACTGAAAAAGTAACGACTGACATTGCTTTGGGCGCATCCAATTATATATTTGAGCCGGTTTCTCCCTTTCCAAAAGTCCCCAGCTTTATATCCACAGTACATCTGTCCTGCTAAATGATCACACATGCCTCCAGAAGAATGAGACCGACCGAAGCACGGCATTCCAGTTTTAAAACTCATTCATCTTTGGGTTTTCGTAACTTTAGCATCATTTGTTGGTAATAAGTATGAAACACAAGTCTACAATCTGATATGTCAGTATCTGCTGTAGCTCCGGCCTAACCCACTGCACCACGTTGTTTCGAGTCATTTTCTCACCGATAGCTAAAAGTTCACTTCTACTACAATCGTATTGTGTGTGGGGCCATTGTGTTATTAAAACACGTTTCCGATGTATCCTTGGTCTGTAATATTTCAAAAAACACCAGATTTGCTTGACTTTAGCCTCTGCGTAAGTGAGTTTACTCACCATGATGGCAGACCGTGGTAGAAAAAGAACTAAAGCACTTCCGCTCTGGAATGAAGAGCCTTCCGTTTGAGCAGTGCGCATGCGCGGCGGCTGTAAACGGGTGGGAATGGAGGGGACTAGTACTATTGCAGCTGTTTATTTTCATTTTTCAAAGTTTGCCAGAGAATGTGCATTATGAATGTAATTTATGAATTGCCCAAATCGTTTAAGCAGTTTGATACCAACTGTTCGAAAGAATCGAAATATCCGAATTGCATTATTAATCATATGGTTACGAACAAATCATACGAGTAAACATATATATTATTTTTGAAAATCCCGTGTACTTGTAAATAATGCACTAATTTGTTTTGTGCTTTGTGCTGGTCATAGCTAGAGCTGGAAGAAAAGCTTCTAATGAACGCAGTTTAGTGTGTGACCGCTGGGTGGCAGTAACAAGCGCCCGCGGTCTCACAGTTACACGTAAATACTGATTTGACTTTAAACGTGGCAGGTTTGTGCTGAAAGAAAATTGTTCCACATTTCTTAAGAGGAGGCTCGTTGGTCTAGGGGTATGATTCTCGCTTAGGGTGCGAGAGGTCCCGGGTTTAAATCCCGGACGAGCCCTTTTTTTTCAAATGCTCTTACTGTCACAATGGCAATTAAATAATATATATTTGTTAAATTACGTTGTTTATTTATGAAACAATAAAAATGATGTTCTCAATAAAACTTTACAATATAGTAATGGAATGAATGTATTATTTGCTTCATGTTAGTTGGTTTTCAATGTAAAACATTCCATAGGCTATATATCAAAAATAGAGTAAAAACAGTAATATTGTAAAATACAGGTTTTCTATTTTAATATACTTTAAAATAGCCTATAATCTATTCCTGTGGTGAAAAAAAAACCAAAAAATACATATTTTTTGGGGGGGGAACGTGTGCTACTTTTTTTTTAGGATTCTTTGATGAATAAAAAGAAGATTAAAAAGAACAGCATTTACTCAAAATAGAAATCTTTTGTAATAATATAAGTCTTTGCTATCATGTTTTATCCTTTCGACATATCCTTGCTGAAAAAAAGTAGGCCTATTACAGTTTTTCTGAATCGCTAAAACACTAAACCCCAATCTCTGGACCAAATTCTCACTAGCTTAAACCAATTTGTCGAATAAAGCACTCTTTCTGCTAAACCTTAAACACGTTCAGGCAAATCTCATGCACTCTTTTTGCAAAACTCTGAACACATTCTCATTCACTTAAACACTTATCACACTGTGATGCATTTGTGCTGCAAAATGTTAAACACAAGCAGAAAACGTTAAACACAACTAAATCGCAATTGTCATCGTTTTCACACAACGATTCAAAATTGTTCAAACTTGTTTCTAATGATGTGATCAAACCAACTGTACAAAATATGACCCAGTTCAGAGTGCACAAGTGGCACAGGTGACTGAAGGATGATACGAACATTAGAGAAGGAGAGGAGGAAGAGTACATGTAAGAAGTGGAGAATGAGGAGAGAATGAGTAAGGTTTACTGTAAAGAGTGTTATCAAGGCTGGATCTGTCAGACCAGAGGGTTTTTTCTCTTTGTCTAGCAAAAACGACAACATTACTTGTGATGTGGACAAAGTCCTCGGGCCGGACTCAAGCACAAAGACATGATGCTGAGACAGAATGAATCTCTCATTGACCCTGGTTTTACAATTGCACAACTTACAGTATTTTAGTGTACTGTAACATGCTATCCATTTAGAGTTTTATTTGACCTTTTTGGCCTTTGCAGTTTGACTGCAGTATTTCTGCAGTATCCAAGTGCTGAATATATACAAACATTCAGTACTATTCAATATTCAGCACAATACTATTCTTGCAGTACATACAGTTGGCCTATGTGATATATTCACCTTACTCAGTTGCAGTTACAGTTTTTCTCAATTGCTAACACACTATAACTGATTCGTTTGGCACAATTTTCCAAACCATTCATACAGTTCCTGAAACAAAGACATGTTTCTCAAAACTTTTAACACATTTCACCTGTTTTCACACACACTCCAATTTGCTCAGTGTTTTCAGCTAAACTCTACACAAGAACGGCATCATTTTGCACAGGTTTAGCATGTTCTCATTTAGAAAACACAAACACACAATATAACTACCTCAAGAATCACAAAATGAACACAAATAGCACACATTTATCCATGTGTGAACATTCAGTAGCAAAACTGATGACAGAAACTGACTGTCAGAATCTCAGGATGGTATAAAAAGGAGCGCAGGTGATTATGTGATTTGGAAAATGAATCCTACTAGTGAGAGACAAAGAGGAAGAGGAGGGGAAACGAAAACTGAAGGGGACGGGGTCAAAGGACATTTATTCCTGATGAAATACTCAGCACTATAGTTGATCATGTTCTTGTGCATGAGGACAGCTGGCCTACAGGCTCATCTACAGGCTTTCAATACTACTTACAGATCAAATATAATGACAGAACAGTAGCAGTACTTCAGATGAGAGAACTTTTACTTTTTATATATATGTACAGTAAATACTGAAGAACAGGTTGTACACCCTCAAACTCATAACTGCTGAACTGATCTGTAGCCAATTACAGTACTTCTTACATGTACTGTATTTTTGCAGAACTAAGAGATGACTCTATATTCTGTTGTGTTCATATGCAATTCTTTGGTATTTTACCTTTTCCTTTCTAGTGTTTTTCATCTACTGTACTGTAAGATCTCTTTACAGCAGTGTAATGAAAATACAGTAATATTTTCTTTCTGTAAAGCTTATTGTTGAATTTCACTGTATCTGCTGTATTTACTGTAACATGTATCTGCTCTAATTATGTTGTATACTGTAACAGACATTGAGCTGTAAAATGATACCTGATTGCCAAAAGAAGGTTTTTGCAACAGTTTTATGAATTGATCTCATTAGTGTGAAAGACTATGTTGTTGTGTGTGTGTTTTTGAGGGCTTGCGTGCCATGTCTGAGGGCGAAGTTTGTTTTTTTCAGCCAGATTGAATAGTTTTGAGTGGAGAGCTTAATTTTGACCTGAAAATAGGAAGTATGAGGAATTGGGTGAGAAGTTGTGGGTTTGTCTTTAGAGTTTCGAGAAAAGGAGTCACAATTTCAAGAAATGTGTTTAAGCAATCGAGAAAAACTGTACTATACTTTTTTTACCGAATTGCAAAATTGTTTACACAATACATTTTTCTGTAATGTTCTGGATACTGTGTTCTCCATTTTTCTCTGTAGTGTCTAATGAATAGTGTTTATTTTATTGACTCGTGTGTTTGTGTATGTGTGTGTGATCTGAAAGCACCGTTTGATTTTGAGTGCAAGTGAAATGGTTTTGCAGTGATTGTCTGATTTTGATGGAAGAGTCAGAGGTTTCGTGAATTTAGTTTGAGTATTTAATTAATTTGTGTTTAAGGTTTTGAGAAAATGAGCGATGGTTTCAAGAAAAATGTTTTAGCAATTCAGAAAAACTGTAATTTCTTTGCGGCCTGACAAAACATACCAATTCACAAAACTAACAGAATGCATGGCTGATATAAAAAAAACTAGATGACTAGTAATTTCCTACTGCTAAATTCTGAAAAAACACAGATGTTAATTATCAGACCAAAAGCCTCTCTGCATGTAATAATCTAGAACCCTGTCTAACACTTGATAGCTGATGTGGCTGTTAATTCTTCGTCATCGGTTAACCTGGGTGTGCTATTATTTGATAGCAATCTTTCCTTTGAAAACCAGGTTTCATTTGTAAAACCACATTTTCCCAAATCACATTATTCCTTCACATCTGCTGCAATCTCAACACTCAAAACAGCTTTGCCATCACTGGAATAAATTATATTTTAAAGTATATTAAAAGAGAAACCGTTATTTTAAATTGTAATAATATTTCAAAATATTATTGTTTTTATTGTATTTTTGATCAATTAAATGCAGCCTTGATTAGCATAAGGGATTCATTTGAAAAGCATAAATAAACTTACTAATCCCTAACTTTTGAATGGTAGTGTATATAATTTGCAGATTTCCAAAGGTACTGCATAACACTTTTATGGCTGCATAGAGATATGTGACCTCTATCAGTTATAAATAAAAATGAATATGTGCTCTAACCAAGAGTGGGTGAAAGGTGCTTGTTTGGTCCTTGGGGATCTTCTTTGACCACTTCCCTATTTGCACTGCCGGTGTTTCAGTCCACATTCTCACAAAAATGATATGTCAGTGATGACAATACATGAGGAACCATGAGAACAGATCATCAGAAATTTATACTTGCACAAAGGAGGTAAGCTGTGCATGTATGCATCTCTAAATGTGTGTGTTTATGAAATAAAGAGATACAAGACAAAAACGTTAGTTCATGCGAGTAGAACTTCTTTCTTTTATGCATTGATAAAATCTATTCTATATTTCTTATATATTTTCTTGCTTGTATATATATATATATTTGGGGGTGGGGCATACCCAAGGGGCATATCCTAGTTCTGAATATTAGACAGAAAATGTTCTGACACAAAAGCCTGCAGATTCATGATAAAGAAGACGAAAATAAATTAATAACAGAACAATTTGAGCATTTTGTATCTGTTCACTGTATATCACAGTTCGGGATGGATCTCCAGTTGGCTGCCATCCTGGTGTCCCACCTCGCTCTCCCATCTTATAAAAGCAGAAGACAGAATCCTGAAACGTAAGTGTACTGTAAGGGTAACTCCTATAAGGTTTCTAATCCCCATACAAACCATTCAACATCTCTATTGTATTTTCAGCCATCAAAGTGAAGTTTACTCAAGGATATGTACCCATATCTAATGGCAACTACATATGGACTCTTGGCTTTAATGAGAGAGAAAGCTCACCTGACCTCTCTGCTTCTGGGGTTCAACACCATCAGGTCCCACTGGTGCTACTACATGGTTTTGGGGGTGGAGTGGGTCTGTGGGTAAAAAACCTACCTGCCCTTGCACAGGAAGGACGGGCCTTCTTCGCACTGGTCATGCTGGGTTTTGGACGCAGCAGTCGACCAACCTTCGGCAGGGATGCAGAGGAGCAGTTTGTACAAGCCCTGGAGGACTGGAGAAAAGCAGAAGGGTTGGAACATATGATTCTTCTGGGCCATGATCTTGGAGGATATGTGTCTACCACCTATGCCCTGAAATATCCTCACAGGTCTCTGTGTGTGTGTGTGTGTGTGTGTTTGGGATTATAATAAAATATAACAAACATTTTAATAAATAACAATACTGAATTATTCAAGGATGCTTTTAATGTCTGCTATAATGATTTTTTTGTAAATAATTTTGTCACAGATTGAAGCACTTGGTGTTGGTGGAGCCATGGGGTTTTGCAGCAAGACCGAATGTCAAGGAGCGTTGGGTTCCCATCTGGATTCAAATATTTGGGGCAGCAATGAATCCATTTAACCCTCTTGGTCCGCTTAGGCTGGCAGGCCTGCTGGGTATGCAACAGTGTTATTATCATTAACTGAAACTAAAACTATTAAGAATAATTTTGAGTAAATAAAATAAAGCTTAAATAAAGTAAAATATAAACATTAAATGAAAAACTAAAACTTAAATAAATTTTGCTGTGGCAACTAACTGAAAAAAAAGTAAGCTGACATCCTAAAATTACTAAAACTAAAACTGACATTTAAAAAAGCTAAATAGAAGTATTAAAAAGCAAAACTAATAAAAATGAAAAAGCACATATCAAGATTACTAATTGTTTTAAAACTAAAATTAAATTAAAATAAAAAAATAAAAATAATATTTAAAAATATTAATAAATAATATAAATGATACTGAAATAACACTGGTCTGAAAATTAAACACATCTGTAGTCTGTACAAATATGAATTGTGCTTGTGTTTTGTTCCTTCAATAAGAAAAATGGAATGAATCACATCGCGAGATACAAATTCACATTGTGAGAAATAAGGATGCAGTTAGGAGAAGTTAACAACTATATATAAAGCGAGACGTAAGGTTATCACGAGAAATTTTATCCTGATTTGGAAATCTTCCATAGTATGGCGACTGATCTTTCTTTGCGAATTTATTTCTCTTTCAGGTCCTTTGTTGCTACAGCTTTTGCGAGCAGATTTTAAGCAGAAATTTGCTTCTGTATTTGCATGGAAACCTAGGTTGCTGCTGGAAGAGGTGTTAGTGAGGCCAGCAGGGGGTGCTCACCCTGTGGTCTGTGTGGGTCCTAACGCCCCAGTGTAGTGACGGGGACACTATACTGTCAACAAGCACCGTCCTTTGGATGAGAAGTTAAACCGAGGTCCTGACTCTCTGTGGTGTAAGGTCCACGCACCTGGCCCAAGGAAGGTATCCAGTGGCGGATGATGGTCTCTTGTGTGTTTGGTCTTTTCAGCGCGCACAGAGGAGATGAAAATGCACTGATGCATATGTGAGAGAGGCGTTTCCTGCACCACCCCTCTGTGGGGTGTCTTGAAGATGCCAGTGTATTGTTTGTTTCTCAGGAGATCAAAGTATTTTAGTTTCTTTTATCCTTACAGTGGTCATTAAAAAATCCCAGGATGTCTTTCGAAAAGAGTAGAGGTGTGACCTCGGCATCCTGGCCAAATTTGCCCATTGGCCTCTGATCATCATGGCCTCCCAACAATCCCCATATCTGCTAATTGGTTTCATCACTCTGTCTCCTCTCCATCAATAAGTTGGTGTGTGGTGGGCGTTCTGGCGCACTATGGCTGCCGTCGCATCATCCAGGTAGATGCTGCACACTGGTGGTGGATGAGGAGATACCCCCTGACAATGTAAAGCGCTTTGAGTGCCTAGAAAAGCGCTATATAAATGTAATGAATTATTATTATTATTATTATTATTATTTATCTACGGATCATGTTCCAGAATCGATGGCCAATCAGGTGACCCAACTCACACACAGAAATCATAGTAAGTTTTATTTCAGTGATCACATTGTTTTCCCCTTTAAAACTCCACACAATCACCTTTTTCTTTCTAATTCCTTCAAGGTCATTCAGGGTGCAGGTCACTACATATTCGCAGACCAATCAGAGGACTTCAACCAGACTGTGCTCAAGATATGCAATAACTTCAGGCACATAATCAATGGGGAGGAATATAATCAATGAATAAGAGAGAGAGAGAAAAATAATTAATGAATGAGAGAGAGAGAGAGAGAGAGAGAGAGAGAGAGAGAAACTGAACAAAAAATTGCATGGTGGAGAGAGAATATGAGCCCAAGTCCTGTGTAAATGACAGGAGGATGAAGGTGTGAAATGAGAGACAGAGGAAGAGGAGGTGGAAAATATAATGGAAAGAAAGATGAAAACTTGCTCGATCATTTATAGCTTTCTGCAAGCGTGCTTTACAAAATAAATACATACGTAAATAAATATATAGGCCACTCATGATGAATTTAATGCATCTGTTATATGACAAGGACAAAGTGATTTATTTTATTTAGGAACATCTTCAGTACTTCTGAATAATTCAGTATATTACGCAAGCAAATGTAAGAATGTAAAAATTGTACAAATAAACGGCTTTGCTTTTGTATGCTGGCCCCTGGTTGACTTCCAATCTAGAGCAAGATCACATAAAATAAATCACATTACTTATTCAAATTCAAACTCAATCCCTCAGTCTCCTTTTACACTGCGATTCAGTCTTCATTTGCTTTATAGACATCCTAAATCTTGATGTTTTTACCCAGTGCACATATAAGATCCTGCTCACCTAAAACGGACAGTGTTGTAGTTGACTCCTCTGCCAAAGAAATCACAACATTCAAATTTACATGCAAAAACTTTATGACACAAAAACTGAAGGAGCCATCTTGGAAGGATATTTGAGTAAATGCAAACTGGTTGGATTTGAGGATGTTGTTGTGTATTACATACATACATACTGTATATTAGTTTTACTTGACAGTGTTATGGCGAACTGAATTCAATATTTTCCTGCAGCTCCGGGGGAAAGCTTCAGCACCCATTATGCGATATAATGAAATGTATAATATGTATATGTATATATGTATAAAGAAAATGATTGTTTTGCTGTTACTGCATTTGCTGTCAATTTGAGTTATGTTTTATGTAGTGTAAATTTAGAGTGCACGTAGAGCAAATATATGTCAACATCATTGGCTGTGTCCATTAAGAAATAATGTTCCAACAAATATTTTTCTTTAATACATGGGACATACAAGCTTAATAACTACATACCAGCATTTAATCCCAAACCCCTGTACCCTGTTACTTGCAACCAGATTACCCAGCTTTTTAAATTTAATTGTAATGTTTGTTTAATTTATGGTTTTCCTTCAATCTTGCAGCTATATTCATCAAACAGACTACAAACATAGGCGGGTTATTTGAAAGATTGTTTATCTGATATCTGATACTGCTTATGCAGATAAGAAAAAAAGTTACTTCACTTATTTCCTTTAAAGTTCTTTGCTAAATTAAAAAAGGGAATTTAACATCAGAAGTGGGTGTCATTTACTTATCTATTTAGAACAGACATGAGTAATTTGAAATAGTTTATCTGATTTTGCAACACATCCTCCACAAACACTTATGCATAGAAGGGCAAAGAGCAAACTACATAAAGAGCAATGCACTCATCCATGTTGATCTGGTTCAAACACATTTACACTGAGGACAGACAGGTAAGGATCATGATAGCTCTTTTCCCACCACCATCGGTGGAACACACAAGTGAATATGTAACACTTCAAATCTGGAAATCAATCACTTGCAGGTTAAGCTGTTGTATTTTGCCTAGTGTCACAGCAAAAAGACACTGCACTGACTTTATGACATGTGATGACTTAAAAAAAATAGATAAGACAGAAAACAAGCATAGACTCAGTCAATGTGTTGTATTATATCTTAGGTGAGGATGGGTGACCTTGTGATTTTGTTGCTCACACTTTTTCCTGGGCTGTGCATTGCTGATTTGACAGGTAAGTTTAGAATAATAGAAGTAAAAATGCCTGAATTCAAGAATCAGAGAAGTTAAATTAATTCATTTAAAATTATAGACTGAAATATAATTAGTGGTTATTGAAAACTTCTATGTATGTATCTATCTATCTCTCTATCTCTCTCTATCTCATATATATATTTATGTTGAACAGAGAATATCGCTGTTGGAGCTGAAGCTGTCCAGTCTTCCACATACAATCATTTAGGAGCTGCTCAAAATGCTGTTGATGGCAATAGTGAGTCAAATTACATGCTCGGGTCCTGCACTCACACTGCAGGGGACGATCCCTGGTGGAGAGTTGACTTGAGGAAAGTGCACACGGTAACCAGTGTTAGTATCACTAATCGAGGAGACTGTTGTGAAGAGAGGATAGTTGGTGCTCAGATCCGTATCGGCAACAGCCTGGAAAATAATGGCAACAGCAATGATCTGTAAGTGTTGTATCACTCTCTAATACTTACACAAATATTTCATTTGCTACATGCCTTTTTGATTGCTATGTTGCTCTCTATTTCTCTTTCTCTGTGTGTATTAACAGGGCTGCAACTGTTGGGTTCATCCAATCTGGAGGCACAAAAACCTTTGATTTTAAGCCTGTTAAGGGGAGATTTGTCAACATTTTTCTGCCTGGGCACGGGAAATACCTCACTTTGTGTGAAGTAAAGGTATTTTCAGGTAAGGGAAAGACTCTGAGATAAAATGTGTTCATGTTTTGTTTTATGTTTGTGTTTTATGCAGGGTCGGATTTATGCACTGCGATAACCTCCCCGTGCTGAGATGCGTCGTAACATGTGTCATGTGTCGACGACAGCCAGAGATAAAAGCATCAAAAATTGGCAATATTAAGACGATTTAGCATTTCCAATTAATGTAGACATTCTTTATTATTATTAGGCCTATTATTATTAGGTTACTTTTATTATTAAATTACATGAAATTATTGCCCCGCATGTCCTTATTGAAAATTTTTTTAATTTTTTTTAACAGGTCTTTTCATTTATATAAATGAATTATAGGCCTATTATTACAATTATTAACATTGCAGTCATCAATGAAAATCAAGAGCAGCTTTATTTCGAGCACCGATTTCACCGACAAAAACAACCTGTTTAACCGAAATACGTTTCTTCTCATGTTTTTCACTAAAGGGGCCACAAGAGAAATATTAAGGGAATAATTTAAGACAGTTATATACCGTTATCAGCATATGCTGGAGTAGTTTCGTCTCTCGTTGTCTCAGAGAATATGCGCCGTTAATGCAGCGTTAGAAAACTCCGTCAGTTTTTTAACTTTCTCTTTCTCTATAGTGAAGAGATCACGAGAAAATTAAGTCGTTATAACGAGAAAACAACTCTCGTTATGTCGATATAACGAGAAAATAAGTCGTTATAACGAGAAAACAAGAAGGGAAAAAAAATTAATGCATGGCCGGCTTGGCCGCTTAGAACTTCCGTACCGGCATAACTCTTGTGCACAGTTTGCGCGTTGCTTGCGTGTGTTGCTTGATTTAATTCACAAATATCTCAATTACAATTTAGTAGAAATCAATTGTATTCAGATGTGTTTTAGGCACTAAAACAGTCCAATACTTTATAGTCAATCACATTTTTATATTGAAATAATAACGATTTCTGTGCCACCCCAGACTGGTTGCTGGCCCCTCCCTGGCCACCCCTATAAAACATCCTGGCTCCACCACTGCCCATAGTATAACAAAAAATAGTACATATATCTCTTAATTGTGTATGGGCCCCCCGGGACAAGCGAGCATAGGCACGTGCCTAGAATGCCTATGCGTAAATCCGGCCCTGGTTTTATGTTTATGTACAAAAAAAATGTTTATGTGCTTATTAATTTGTGCATAACTATTTTTTTTAAACAGTAAAGGAGACATCAGAGTGCTCTTGTGATTCAAGTGAGTGTTCTTCATTGCTTGAAATGTGCTGTCAGTAGCACATCAATATTGTTTGAAGCTGTTGATAGAATTTAAACATTTGGAAACCTATAATCCATCATTTCGATTACAAACCCGATTCCAAAAAAGTTGGGACACTGTACAAATTGTGAATAAAAACCGAAAGCAATGATGTGGAAGTTTCAAATTTCAATATTTTATTCAGAATACAACATGGATGACATATCAAATGGTTTAAACTGAGAAAATGTATCATTTTAAGGGAAAAATAAGTTGATTTTAAATTTCATGGCATCAACACATCTCAAAAAAGTTGGGACAAGGCCATGTTTACCACTGTGTGGCATCCCCTCTTTTTATAACAGTCTGCAAACATCTGGGGACTGAGGAGACAAGTTGCTCAAGTTTAGGAATAGGAATGTTGTCCCATTCTTGTCTAATACAGGCTTCTAGTTGCTCAACTGTCTTAGGGCTTCTTTGTCGCATCTTCCTCTTTATGATGCGCCAAATGTTTTCTATGGGTGAAAGATATGGACTGCAGGCTGGCCATTTCAGTACCCGGATCCTTCTACGCAGCCATGATGTTGTAATTGATGCAGTATGTGGTCTGGCATTGTCATGTTGGAAAATGCAAGGTCTTCCCTGAAAGAGACGACATCTGGATGGGAGCATATGTTGTTCTAGAACTTGGATATACCTTGCAGCATGGATGGTGCCTTTCCAGAGGTGTAAGCTGCCCATGCCACACGCACTCATGCAACCCCATACCATCAGAGATGCAGGCTTATGAACTGAGCGCTGATAACAACTTGGGTTGTCCTTGTCCTCTTTAGTCCGGATGACATGGCGTCCCAGTTTTCCCAAAAAAAATTCAAATTTTGATTCGTCTGACTACAGAACAGTTTTCCTCTTTGCCACAGTCCATTTTAAAGGAGCCTTGGCCCAGAGAAAACACCTGCGCTTCTGGATCATATTTAGATATGGCTTCTTTTTTGACCGATAGAGTTTTAGCCGGCAACGGCGAATGGCACGGTGGATTGTGTTCACCGACAATGTTTTCTGGAAGTATTCCTGAGCCCATGTTGTGATTTCCATTACAGTAGCATTCCTGTATGTGATGCAGTGCCGTCTAAGGGCCCGAAGATCACGGGCATCCAGTATGATTTTCCGGCCTTGACCCTTACGCACAGAGATTGTTCCAGAGTCTCTGAATCTTTGGATGATATTATGCACTGTAGATGATAACTTCAAACTCTTTGCAATTTTTCTCTGAGAAACTCCTTTCTGATATTGCGCCACTATTTTTCGCCGCAGCATTGGGGGAATTGGTGATCCTCTGCCCATCTTGACTTCTGAGAGACACTGCCACTCTGAGAGGCTCTTTTTATACCCAATTATGTTGCCAATTGACCTAATAAGTTGCAAATTGGTCTTCCAGCTGTTCCTTATATGTACATTTAATTTTTCCGGCCTCTTATTGCTACCTGTCCCAACTTTTTTGGAATGTGTAGCTCTCATGAAATCCAAAATGAGCCAATATTTGGCATGACATTTCAAAATGTCTCACTTTCAACATTTGTTATGTTATCTATATTCTATTGTGAATAAAATATAAGTTTATGAGATTTGTAAATTATTCCATTCCTTTTTTACTCACAATTTGTACAGTGTCCCAACTTTTTTGGAATTGGGTTTGTACATGACTTAGCATAATGTCCTATCATGGGATTATATTTTAGCACGATATGTACTTTATTTTATGTTGAACAGAGAATCTCGCTGTTGGAGCTGAAGCTGTCCAGTCTTCCACATACAATCATTTAGGAGCTGCTCAAAATGCTGTTGATGGCAATAGTGAGTCAAATTACATGCTCGGGTCCTGCACTCACACTGCAGGGGACGATCCCTGGTGGAGAGTTGACTTGAGGAAAGTGCACACGGTAACCAGTGTTAGTATCACTAATCGAGGAGACTGTTGTGAAGAGAGGATAGTTGGTGCTCAGATCCGTATCGGCAACAGCCTGGAAAATAATGGCAACAGCAATGATCTGTAAGTGTTGTCTTGCACTCTCACGCTCTACTTACACAAATGTTTAGAAAATTAAGAATATAAGAATAAATAAGATCAAATTATTTTGAATAAATTCTTTGTATACAAACTTGACTTTGTCAGAAAAGTATTTAATTTGCTTCATGCATTTTTGATTGCTATGTCGCTCTCTGTGTGTATCAGGGTTACAACTATTGGGTTCATCCCATCTGGAGGCACAAACACATTTGATTTTAAGCCTGTTAAGGGGAGATATGTCAACATTTTTCTACCTGGGACCAATAAATACCTCACTCTGTGTGAAGTCGAGGTGTTTGCAGGTGAGAGATAAAAAGAGAGAGAAAGTGGTTTGTTTGTGCATGTGTACTGAATGTGTCAATATTAATGATGTTCTGATATCATTGGCAGATTAAGTGCAACAAGATGAAGTTACACCTCAGTCCACTCATCCCTGAAGCAAAAAAAAAAATGGGACAAGCATTTCTAAGATGCACTAATATCGCTCTTATTTCATTCTTCTACTTTTTAAAAGCATATTTTATCCTTAAGAGCTGTTTCAATGCAACTTATAGTAAAGGTTTTTAAAATGCCTTGAGAAAATGTGCTGTATGCGAAAAATGTTACACTATGTTGAGTCACTAAAAATGTTTTTACATGCGGTCTTTTGGATAAACTGCCTAGACTAGTCTTAAAAATGTTGTCATCTAATTTGTTTTCTTAAAGACTGGACTGGTTTACTTTTTAAAGTAAATTACAAAACGGTAGATTGGCCCAATTTGAATCATAAAAGTAAAACTAATTAGCTCTTGGCTAACTGCTAGTTGGTCAAACTAGTTCTTAAGACACAGTCTTAACGGCTATGTTTATGCAACTGACCAATGGCTTTAAGGAACTGGTGATTTAGAATAACTGTTATCCATTATACTTTTGTTAGGCTACTTGTTGCAGATTAATACCCTAAACACATCTAATCTTTATTTATCTTTGCTTTCTACATGAATAATAAAGAATGGCTAAAGCACTGTATGTTGTTTTTCATGTTGATGAGTCAAAATGGCCCATTTGGAAGTTCACAATGAAGACGAGGTATGATTTGTATGACATGTAGCCTACTCATGTAGCCGATTTGTAACTAACTATAATTTTGATAATCAATTAGCTGGCCGATTATTTTTTTTGATTAATCTGATAAAAAGCCCATTTTTTCATTTACAAAACACTATTCCACATTCCGCCCAATGCTGTGCTTCAAAGAAACATGCCAACTGAATGCTATGAAAACATACTGTATGGTGAATATATCTCTATGCTATAGATTATGTGTAAAAGAGTTACAAAGCACAGTTTAAACAGACAAATGGACAAAGGACAGTTTAATTCCCTATATTAGGCTAAACATGGAAATAATAATGATGAAGATGGTAAAGAAAAACACAAACTCAGTGTTAACAGATTAGAGGCATGTTCTACAGGAACACACATTCACTCTGAACGCAGTAACCTGTTACTGTCATTTCTTTATTCTGTAAATGTAAGAAACGTATTACATTTATATTCAATCGCATTACATTTATATTATCCCTTTACAGTTACTATCATAAAATACTTGAATTACATGTTGACTTTTAAACCTAAATGTAACGTCCAATAACAGATATATCAGCTAAATTAATTTTATTTGCGCTGAATATAATTTTTCTCCCCCTTTACTGCGTTCTGTCTGTTTGACGCGCATGCGCGAGCCGGCGCTGTTCAGTGAAGTCTGAAGTTTACGCAGACTGTCAGGAGGAGCCTTCATGCGAAATAGAAACATTCACGTGAATATGTAACATTTACAGAAAAGGATATTACGTAAAATGCAGTTTATGCGCTGAGGAAACATATCTCACACTGTCACATTAAACAGCACATGCATATGTCAAAGCGCTTGACAGGGCACGCGTGTTAAACATTAGGCTAATGCATTCGTTTGAATCTTAAAATAAAGTATTCTCATGTTTCGGGCAGCTTGATCACGCATCTTTCCCGCAGCAGCTCACTCTGTTTCATCCGCTATTTTTAGATGCATTTCGTCCATAGAACTGCATTATTCACTGCTGTAATTTGACGTGACTGGTGGAAGTTTTCCGTGCGCGGTGGCCAGACGCGACTAATCGATAATGACATTCGTTGTCGATTATTTTCATTCTAGATTATTATCGATTAGTTGTTGCAGCCCTAGTTGACAGAAATAAAAAAAAAGATGGTGGCAATAACATTAGGCTACATGCTCAGGTCCGTCACTCACCTCCGTGAAGTTGGCACCCCATAAAAATAAATAATCACCAAAACTATGCCATTCGTTTGTGCTGGTTTGGTGTTTGAGATATTAAACATAATTGTTTTGACCGTGTGACTGGAATCGCTCCAAATCAGCGCAGTTCGTTTGTGCTCTATTTGTGCTCGTTTGTGCCGTTAAAACAAACACGAAGTTGGCACCCCATAAAAATAAATAATCACCAAAACTATGCCATTCGTTGGCTGGTTTGGTGTTTGAGATATTAAACATAATTGTTTTGACCGTGTGACTGGAATCGCTCCAAATCAGCGCAGTTCGTTTGTGCTCTATTTGTGCTCGTTTGTGCCGTTAAAACAAACACTGTCTCTATTTTCCTTCCTTAGATATAACCAAAATATTTTCGGGAGCTGTGACGTCACTCTCCACCCCAGTTCGTCTAAATCGCACAAAACTGGTGTCATTCGTTTGTGCCGGTTTGTGTTGTTGAAATGAACGTCAAATATACTTCCCCTTCATAGAAATAACAAAAACAATTTTGGGCAGTGACGTCACTCTCCACCCCATGCCGTTCAAATATCTCCAAACCGGTGGCGTTCGTTTGTGCTGGTTTGTGCCGTTAAAAGAAACCCTGTAACTATGACCGCTTCTTTTATATAATAAAAACAAACTTTTTATGAACAGTGACGTCACCCAGCAAGCCGTCATTTCGACGTCTCGGTTATAGTCCGGCTATGTGTAACCCACTTCTAGCCCAAATAACCTTGAATTTGGTTTCATGTCGTTTTTTGGCAAAATAACTTGTGAGATGTATGATATTCCATCATGTAAGTAAAGTCAACAGCGTTTACCAGGGTTTGGTTTCATTTCTTTGACATGTTCAATACGTAGCCTGAGCGTAGCCACGATTTAGCTCGTAGTCAGAGCGGCTATCTGTAGCCCACTTATAGTCAAACCTGATTCACTGTAGTTTTTGGCCAGTCAGCGCATGAAATCACTGATATCCCATCATGTTCGCAGTGTCAATAATATCTACAAAGATATACGTGTCACTTCATGACATGGTCTATATGTAGCCACGATTTAGCTCTAAATTGGACGGGTAGTCTGCTTTTAACCCACCTGGCGAAATCTGTGGTCTAATTTTAACGGCTTGGCTATAGCCCAATACCAGTAACCAGACCAGCGATGAGCATAGCCTAAATAGCCTTAAAATTGTTTACATGTAATTTTCGCCCACGCAGCTTCTTATCAAATGCAAGTAAACTTTTGAATAGTTTAAATTATCACATTTAAATGTTTCAAAAGTTTACTTGCATTTGATAATATGATGTCATGCATCCCACAAGCTGTTAAATGTTACATTCATACGCATTATATGATATTATTGATATTCGGTTGTCTTTCATGTTATAAATAAAAATGCAATTACAATTCCCAACCGCTAGACAATTGGCAATTGTAGCCCTACTGAGACATGACTACTTGCAAAGCGAGACATGAGAGTTAGAGATCAGTGTTGTGTTTTGAATTTTGTTTTTACACGAGAGAGCACTAAGTTTACCTGTCGGAAAGCAGAGGGCAAACAATAAAGGACATTCCTACTTGGTCTTGTAAGTATCTGTGTTTTCGTTTTGGCATGTGTTCATTATTTATCTATATTATTTGTTATCATGTTTAGGAACCCTGACATTTTAGTGAAGGGAGCAGATCGTAGTTGATAGTGACCCGTGACTAGGCCCACGGTTCAGCACGCATGTGTTCAGAGGATTAATTGCAAAATTTAATAGAGTAAAAGTTTTATCATTTGTAAGTTACGTGTTTACAAACTCAATTGATTTTTAAAACAGCGCAAGAAGAGCAAAGAGCAAACAACAGAACAAACACAGCTTTGACAAAGATTAATCCATATTAATTTATACAGTGAATACACTCAGAAGTATTGGAGAAACTGAGGAGGAGTTTCAACATCTGGAAAAGATCCGGGCAGTAATGGTAAAAAAAAAAAAAACACTCCAAAACAACATTTCCTCACATGTTGTGCATCACTCTCATCTTTGACAAAGTCCATAATTTATTTTAATTATTATATTGAATTTATTACTGAACAATGGCTTGTTAGATACAGAGAGAGCATGAGCTAATTGAATAGAATATCTTTGTCATTGTACAAGTAACATTAAAATAAGATTTATTTTGAAACTTCCAAA